>NC_091335.1:21641186-21683686 GCF_038502225.1 Cherax quadricarinatus | reverse complement strand
AATAGCTTGAAGTTTATTACATAATATATTGTGGTTGACAGTATCGAAGGCCTTTTGCAGGTCTAAGGTTACCATGCCTATGAGGTTCCCCTTTGACATTTCAGTTCTCAGGTAATCCATCAGATTAATAAGGGAGGTGTCGGTTGAGTAGGATCTTCTAAAGCCCGATTGATAGCTATGGAGAATGTTGTTGTCATTAAGGTACTTAACTACTTGAGAATACACCGCCCTCTCTAGAAGTGTTATAAGAAGTGTTATAAGAAGAGCAGAGTATATGGAGAGTAAAAGAAAGGTAAAGAGAGTGGTGAGAGAGTGAAAAAGGAGAGCAGATGATAGAGTGGAAGAGGCACTGTCAAGAAATTTTAATGAAAATAAGAAAAAATTTTGGAGTTAAACAAGTTAAGAAAGCCTAGGGAAAGTATGGATTTGTCAGTTAAAAACAGAGTAGGGGAGTTAGTAGATGGGGAGAGGGAGGTATTAGGTAGATGGCGAGAATATTTTGAGGAACTTTTAAATGTTAAGGAAGAAAGAGAGGCAGTAATTTCATGCACTGGTCAGGGAGGTATACCATCTTTTAGGAGTGAAGGAGAGCAGAATGTAAGTGTGGTGGAGGTACGTGAGGCATTACGTAGAATGAAAGGGGGTAAAACAGCTGGAACTGATGGGATCATGACAGAAATGTTAAAAGCAGGGGGGATATAGTGTTGGAGTGGTTGGTACTTTTGTTTAATAAATGTATGAAAGAGGGGAAGGTACCTAGGGATTGGCGGAGAGCATGTATAGTCCCTTTATATAAAGGGAAAGGGGACAAAAGCGACTGTAAAAATTATAGAGGAATAAGTTTACTGAGTATACCAGGAAAAGTGTACGGTAGGGTTTTAATTGAAAGAATTAGAGGTAAGACAGAATGTAGGATTGCGGATGAGCAAGGAGGTTTCAGAGTGGGTAGGGGATGTGTAGATCAAGTGTTTACATTGAAGCATATATGTGAACAGTATTTAGATAAAGGTAGGGAAGTTTTTATTGCATTTATGGATTTAGAAAAGGCATATGATAGAGTGGATAGAGGAGCAATGTGGCAGATGTTGCAAGTATATGGAATAGGTGGTAAGTTATTAAATGCTGTAAAGTGTTTTTATGAGGATAGTGAGGCTCAAGTTAGGGTGTGTAGAAGTAGGTCTTAGACAGGGATGTGTAATGTCACCATGGTTGTTTAATATATTTATAGATGGGGTTGTAAAGGAAGTAAATGCTATGGTATTCGGGAGAGGGGTGGGATTAAATTTTGAGGAATCAAATTCAAAATGGGAATTGACACAGTTACTTTTTGCTGATGATACTGTGCTTATGGGAGATTCTAAAGAAAAATTGCAAAGGTTAGTGGATGAGTTTGGGAATGTGTGTAAAGGTAGAAAGTTGAAAGTGAACATAGAAAAGAGTAAGGTAATGAGGGTATCAAATGATTTAGATAAAGAAAAATTGGATATCAAATTGGGGAGGAGGAGTATGGAAGAAGTGAATGTTTTCAGATACTTGGGAGTTGACGTGTCGGCGGATGGATTTATGAAGGATGAGGTTAATCATAGAATTGATGAGGGAAAAAAGGTGAGTGGTGCGTTGAGGTATATGTGGAGTCAAAAAACGTTATCTATGGAGGCAAAGAAGGGAATGTATGAAAGTATAGTAGTACCAACACTCTTATATGGATGTGAAGCTTGGGTGGTAAATGCAGCAGCGAGGAGACGGTTGGAGGCAGTGGAGATGTCCTGTTTAAGGGCAATGTGTGGTGTAAATATTATGCAGAAAATTCGGAGTGTGGAAATTAGGAAAAGGTGTGGAGTTAATAAAAGTATTAGTCAGAGGGCAGAAGAGGGGTTGTTGGGGTGGTTTGGTCATTTAGAGAGAATGGATCAAAGTAGAATGACATGGAAAGCATATAAATCTATAGGGGAAGGAAGGAGGGGTAGGGGTCGTCCTCGAAAGGGTTGGAGAGAGGGGGTAAAGGAGGTTTTGTGGGCAAGGGGCTTGGACTTCCAGCAAGCGTGCGTGAGCATGTTAGATAGGAGTGAATGGAGACGAATGGTACTTGGGACCTGACGATCTGTTGGAGTGTGAGCAAGGTAATATTTAGTGAAGGGATTCAGGGAAACCGGTTATTTTCATATAGCCGGACTTGAGTCCTGGAAATGGGAAGTACAATGCCTGCACTTTAAAGGAGGGGTTTGGGATATTAGCAGTTTGGAAGGATATGTTGTGTATCTTTATATGTGTATGCTTCTAAACTGTTGTGTTCTGAGCACCTCTGCAAAAACAGTGATAATGTGTGAGTGTGGTGAAAGTGTTGACTGATGATGAAAGCATTTTCTTTTTGGGGATTTTCTTTCTTTTCTGGGTCACCCTGCCTCGGTGGGAAACGGCCGACTTGTTGAAAATATATATATATATATATATATATATATATATATATATATATATATATATATATATATATATATATATATATATTATACATACAAAAAATGCTGCCCAAAAATATATCCGAGTGAAGATTTTTGCCTTTTATCCTGAGTAAACCTTGAATCAACATGCATTAGAGTCGGAAAAAAAGTCATTGTTTGGGTCGGTACGTCGCTGACGACACAAAAGGCTGTACGTATTGATTTTTTAGTGTATTACACAAAACCTCAGAATTACACAATAGAATCTCATTTATTTATTTATTTATTCGTTTTCTCTCTCCCTAAATGCCTATTTTTTTCTATTTTATTAACTGTTCTCTTCCACTGGCGTATTATTAATATATATATATATATATATATATATATATATATATATATATATATATATATATATATATATATATATATATATATTAGCAAATACCTAAGTACGATAGTATATTGGGTGATCAAAGGAATCAAAAATGGAAGTAATGGCTGAGGTCAGGAGTGGATCTTAGTAGATAAAAGTTCACATCATCAAGGAAAAAGAAAAATATATATTTGAACATTTTCTGCCTTGGAAAAAAATCCCCAACGTATTAGTTCCATATTCATGGGCTCCTGCCAAAGAAAATATATATGAAAAAAATGTTCTCAACCTCTCTTTAAACTCCGGGAAAACCAGAGGCAAAGATGAATAAACATGGATTGAAAATAGTGAATAAAAATATGTATATACACACAGGATAACTGAAGGAATATATGCATTAAATATATCCCAGTGCTTGGCTTCCCTTGCCTCTACTGTTTACTTATCGGCTGAATTAACTTCCTCCGATCCTGATTTTGGACATAAATAAGCCGCTGAAAATATGATGGTTTAAGAGGGGGAACGGCAGTGTAAGCAGTGATTTGTGGCGTGTATGTGACCGACTGTTGATTTGTGTGATGGTCAGTGATTTGTGGAGGAGCAGTATGGTTGTGAGCGCATGGGCGTCTTGTCACTAACCCACATCCATTACACGCCCACACCACACGCCCACATCCATGAAAGACAGGTGAGGAAGGGGAGAGAAGACTAGAAAGGGAGATTCAAAATATGTTCTGAGGAACTGTAAAACAGAATGCCACCTTCACCCAGATTCTAAAAAAAAAGAAATAATCCCGGTCAAAATCAATTTCTAATTATCAAATCCCATATCAAAATCAATTTAGTCTTAATCCGCCTAGTCCTCTTTCATCACGTCAATCACCGGCTCGTGCTATCCTCCATCCCTCCTCCTCCTCCTATCCGGCATCCACCTCCTTAATCCCATCAAGATTAGTGGACAGGTAACCTGAGTAGCAGCAGCTAATCCTCGGGTAATCACCAGGTGAGGCTCAGGTGACCTGGAGGCTGCAGCTGTTAACCCCTCTAACCCCCAACCATCTACCTCTATCCCCCTACCATCTATCCCAACCCCCTACCATCTACCTCTATCACCCTACCATCTACCCCAACCCCCTACCATCTAACGTTTGCCTCCTGCCTAAATGTCCCGTTATAAATTCTACCTCTCACAAAATTCCTTCTACCATACCACTATACGTATTCTATCTCCTACAATATACAATATATTACAACCCTACAGTGTGCACTGTATCTGCAATATGTATTCTGTATGGTGACACGCTCCCCTCCCCTCCCTTCATGTCTCTTAAGTCTCCCCTTCTTTCCCTTACCCCTCACCTCCCTCTCCCGTCCCTTCATTATTCTCAGTCTCCTTTGGGGTTCCGCGTAGCTCACAGGTGAAAGCATTGGACTCACAATCGGAAGGTCTCGGGTTTGACTCCCTGGCCAAGAGAAGCATATGGTCAGTGTTCCGCGCACTACCGCTGCCTGCCCACCTACCAGTAAAAACAACTGTGGTAGCCCACTGTTGTGTGTAACAACCTGGGGAAGATGTGTTACAAACTCCAGTACCTGCTGGAATGTTATATACTGTGTAAGAAGCTACAGTACCTGCTGGAATGTTATATACTGTGTAAGAAGCTACAGTACCTGTTGGAATGTTATATACTGTGTAAGAAGCTACAGTACCTGCTGGAATGTTATATACTGTGTAAGAAGCTACAGTACCTGCTGGAATGTTATATACTGTGTAAGAAGCTACAGTACCTGCTGGAATGTTATATACTGTGTAAGAAGCTACAGTACCTGCTGGAATGTTATATACTGTGTAAGAAGCTACAGTACCTGCTGGAATGTTATATACTGTGTAAGAAGCTACAGTTGATAAATTAGACACATGTGCAACTCTTAGGTATCTTTATTGAGGAAACGTTTCGCCACACAGTGGCTTCATCAGTCCATACAAAGGAGAATCTTGAAGAACAGGAGTAGAATGAGGTAATCAGTCCCTCAACCTTGAGTCGATGTGGTCAGTCCATCAATCTTGAATAGAATACGGCATACGTGCGGAGAAGGAGCATATGAACCGTTGGTAGGAGAGGGGCAGCAGTCATAGGCGGTGTCACACTTGTTCAATGTGGAAGTAGGTCGTGCCCAAGAATTAGGCAAGCGAAGCCACTGTGTGGCGAAACGTTTCCTCAATAAAGATACCTAAGAGTTGCACATGTGTCTAATTTATCAACATGTCGGTTCTCTGAACCATTCATCTACAAACCTGTCAGACACTGCAACTTCTTGGGATTTTAATACTTGGGAATTCTTCGCTTGCCTAATTCTTGGGCACGACCTACTTCCACATTGAACAAGTGTGACACCGCCTATGACTGCTGCCCCTCTCCTACCAACGGTTCATATGCTCCTTCTCCGCACGTATGCCGTATTCTATTCAAGATTGATGGACTGACCACATCGACTCAAGGTTGAGGGACTGATTACCTCATTCTACTCCTGTTCTTCAAGATTCTCCTTTGTATGGACTGATGAAGCCACTGTGTGGCGAAACGTTTCCTCAATAAAGATACCCAAGAGTTGCACATGTGTCTAATTTATCAACATGTCGGTTCTCTGAACCATTCATCTACAAAGAAGCTACAGTACCTGCTGGAATGTTATATACTGTGTAAGAAGCTACAGTACCTGCTGGAATGTTATATACTGTGTAAGAAGCTACAGTACCTGCTGGAATGTTATATACTGTGTAAGAAGCTACAGTACCTGCTGGAATGTTATATTCTGTGTTAGAAGCTACAATACCTGCTGGAATGTTATATACTGTGTAAGAAGCTACAGTACCTGCTGGAATGTTATATACTGTGTAAGAAGCTACAGTACCTGCTGGAATGTTATGTACTGTGTAAGAAGCTACAGTACCTGCTGGAATGTTATATACTGTGTAAGAAGCTACAGTACCTGCTGGAATGTTATATACTGTGTAAGAAGCTACAGTACCTGCTGGAATGTTATATACTGTGTTAGAAGCTACAGTACCTGCTGGAATGTTATATACTGTGTTAGAAGCTACAGTACCTGCTGGAATGTTATATACTGTGTAAGAAGCTACAGTACCTGCTGGAATGTTATATACTGTGTAAGAAGCTACAGTACCTGCTGGAATGTTATATACTGTGTAAGAAGCTACAATACCTGCTGGAATGTTATATACTGTGTAAGAAGCTACAGTACCTGCTGGAATGTTATATTCTGTGTTAGAAGCTACAATACCTGCTGGAATGTTATATACTGTGTAAGAAGCTACAGTACCTGCTGGAATGTTATATACTGTGTAAGAAGCTACAGTACCTGCTGGAATGTTATGTACTGTGTAAGAAGCTACAGTACCTGCTGGAATGTTATATACTGTGTAAGAAGCTACAGTACCTGCTGGAATGTTATATACTGTGTAAGAAGCTACAGTACCTGCTGGAATGTTATATACTGTGTTAGAAGCTACAGTACCTGCTGGAATGTTATATACTGTGTTAGAAGCTACAGTACCTGCTGGAATGTTATATACTGTGTTAGAAGCTACAGTACGTGCTGGAAGTACTCAGGTGTTGGGAAACAGGTAAACCTGTGCGTAATGATAATTAAAAACAACCCCTTCTCTCTTTTCCCTCTTTTTCCTTCCTTCCATTCTTCAGTCTCCTCTCCCAAGTATCATAATACAAAGGCAGCACACTGCTGATGTATCTAATCATATTTACCAAAAACTCTTCTTCCCATTCGCATCTCTCTTGTCTCTCTCCTCTCCTTTGGTATACCTTCTCATCCAAGGGATGACAGCTATAATGGGATATATCAGGTTAGCATTGTGGGGGATACACTCCACTAATTCGGGTTGAAGTTTGTACATAATATTGACAGACAGTGCCCTGGTACAAAATAGAACACTCTTATCTGGTACAGAGTGGGACAATCTTCTCTGGTAGAGATTGGCACAATCTTCTCTGGAACAATTGAACAATCTTCTCTGGTACATAGTACAATCTTCTCTGGTACAGTGGAACAATCTTCTCTGGCACAGAGTGGGACAATCATCTCTGGTACAAAGTGGGACAATCTTCTCTGGCACAAAATGTAACAATCTTCTCTGGAAAAGAGTGGCACAACCTTCTCTGGTACAAGTGGAACAAAAACATCAAAACGAACATAATTCATAAAAGAAGGTTTTCATAACAGTGGAAAAAGAGGGGAATAAAATTGCTAAGAGGGAGGGAAATGTGAAGGGAAACAAGGGGACGGAAGAGGACGGGAGGGGAGAGGAAGGAATGTAATGTGAGGGGAAGGGAGGAAAATACGAGGGGAGGGGAGATGTGAGGGGGATTGAGATGAGAGGGAGGGAGGGGAGTTGTGAGAGGGAGAGGGGAGACGTGAGAGGGAGGGAGAGGAATTGGGAAAGGGGAGATGTGAGAGGGAAGGAGGGAGGGGAGATGCGAGGGAATTGAAGGGCTGGTTAAGGGAGAAAGGGGAGTGGAGGGGAGAACCTCAGAAATGATATAAATAAAAGTTTGCCAGTATACCGTAGTAATATTTCAGAGTGTGAGTGCGTGCGTGAGCTTGCATGACCGTGCGCTGGTGCGTACGTGTGCTTGCGTGAGCGTGCACTGGTGTGTGCGCTAGTGCGTGCATATGCTTGCGTGAGCGTCGAAGGCAGGTGTTAGGAGTCTTGACACACCAGGTAGACCAGGTGCCAGGCACTACAATCCTAGTGTTGGTCACCACTGACACTCGCCACTACCTCACAAGTTCAAGTGCCTTCCAGTAATTTTTTTTTCTGTTGCTTTTGACCTCAGTTCTCGAGGGAGGCGAAACTAGATGTAACGCTAATCTCCCCGCTGTGTCTGATAGTGCCGGGGGGAGGGGAGGAGACGGCTCATGTAAGTTAAAGCTCCCAGCTTGTAAAGTTAGGAACCCTAAACCTTATCTTGTAAAACCTTGTGCAAAGAGAGTTGAAATCTAAGGATATTTAAGTATTGCAGTAGAATACTTGATAGCTTCCTTACCCTACTGAATACCATACAGCAAATGTAAATAATACAATTCTGTGTCTCTTTCTCCCCCCCTCTCTCTCTCCCTCCCTCCCTCTCTCTCTCTCCCTCTCTCCCTCTCTCTCTCTCCCTCTCTCTCTCTCTCTCCCTCCCTCCCTCTCTTTCTCTCTCACTCCCTCTCTCTATGCTGTGACTGCAGCCTCCGACGCTACCCTCCAGCAGAGCTGAAGTTACTATCACTTGGGAATTACCACCCCTGAGGATGGTCTGTCACCACACACACACACACACACACACACACACACACACACACACACACACACACACACACACACACACGTACACATACACATACACACACACACACACACACTGGAAGTTGAATCAAGGAAGACATCACAGAGCCAGTTTAAATTTACTGCTGCAAAATCTTCCGTGACAAGCAGCCTGAAGACCGGAAAACTTGCATCACTCGTGCAACAACAACTAATAATAGTAACAATACCGTGGCTGGAACAACTCAGAGAAAAACCAATGAACGGGTGGGGTTTGAAACCTATAGTGAGTGAGTGGTAACACTCACAGGCCAGTGCGTAAGGCACTGAACCAGCAGGCTACGATAAGATTCATCCAACTAGATGGATCTTATTGTAGCCAGCTGGTCCACTGGGTTACGCACGGGCCTGTGAGTCTTACGATTCACTTGTCATAGCTTCAGAATCCCACCCGTTTCGTGGTTTGTTTGCAATCTTGCTGTTACGATTTCGTGAGCGAACTGACGAAGCTCCCGCACTTAACCTAATGACAACGCCCCAGGTGTGACCTGACACTGGTCTAGGAGGGACCGAAACATCGCCCTAATGTACGGATTTTTGGTGGATAGGACAGAGACAAGGTTATAATCATAACCAAGCGCTAAACCCACAAGTCATACAACGCCGAATCATAACCATAATTTTTAAAGGGGTGGACCAGTAAACCAGCGCTGGACAGGTACCTGAAATAAGTACCTGATCAACTGGGTTGTGGTTCGTACGTCGGTTTCCGTGCGGCCAGCAGCAATAGCCTGGTTGATCAGGCCTTGATCCACCAAGAAGCCCGCGGGGGCGTTGACCCCAGGAACCCTCTCCAGTTATACTCCAGGTTAGATGACCAAAAGCTCCAGCTGTGGGTCATCTGGCTAAGACCCGTGTCAGGAAACACTTGTCCTGTTTCCTGACAGATCTCACCTAACCTAACTTGAGGCAAGGTAAGATAACCTGAGGCAAGGTAAGATAACCTGAGGCAAGGTAAGATAACTTGAGACAAGATAAGATAACCTGAGGCAAGGTAAGATAACCTGAGGCAAGATGAGCTGAGGCAAGGTAAGATAACTTGAGGCAAGGTAAGATAACCTGATGCAAAGTAAGATAACCTGAGGCAAGATGAGCTGAGGCAAGGTAAGATAACCTGAGACAAGGTAAGATAACCTGATGCAAGGTGAGATAACCTGAGGCAAGGTAAGATAACCTGAGGCAAGATGAGCTGAGGCAAGGTAAGATAACCTGAGGCAAGGTAAGATAACCTGAGGCAAGGTAAGATAACCTGAGGCAAGGTAAGATAACCTGAGGCAAGGTAAGATAACCTGAGGCAAGATGAGCTGAGGCAAGGTAAGATAACCTGAGACAAGGCAAGATAACCTGAGGCAAGATGAGCTGAGGCAAGTAAGATAACCTGAGGCAAGGTAAGATAACCTGAGACAAGGTAAGATAACCTGAGACAAGGCAAGATAACCTGAGGCAAGATGAGCTGAGGCAAGATGAGCTGAGGCAAGGTAAGATAACCTGAGGCAAGGTAAGATAACCTGAGACAAGGTAAGATAACCTGAGACAAGGCAAGATAACCTGAGGCAAGGTAAGATAACCTGAGGCAAGGTAAGATAACCTGAGACAAGGTAAGATAACCTGAGACAAGGCAAGATAACCTGAGGCAAGATGAGCTGAGGCAAGGTAAGATAACCTGAGGCAAGGTATGATAACCTGAGGCAAGATGAGCAGAGGCAAGGTAAGATAACCCGAAAGAAGATAAGCTGAGGCAAGTTAAGATAACCTGAGGCAGGATGAGCTGAGGCAAGGTAAGATGAGCTGAGGCAAGGTAAGATAACCTGAGGCAAGGTGAGATGAGCTGAGACAAGGTAAGATAACCTGAGGCAAGATAACCTGAGGCAAGGTAAGATAATCTGAGAGAAGGTAAGATAACCTGAGGCAAGGTAAAGTAACCTGAGACAAGATAAGATAACCTGAGACAAGGTAAGATAACCTGAGGCAAGGTAAGATAACCTGAGACAAGGTAAGATAACCTGAGACAAGGTAAGATAACCTGAGACAAGGTAAGATAACCTGAGGCAAGGTAAGATAACCTGAGGCAAGGTAAGATAACCTGAGACAAGGTAAGATAACCTGAGGCAAGGTAAGATAACCTGAGGCAAGGTAAGATAACCTGAGACAAGGTAAGATAACCTGAGACAAGGTGAGGTAACCTGAGACACGGTAAGATAACCTGAGGCAAAGTAAGATAACCTGAGACAAGGTAAGATAACCTGAGACAAGGTGAGGTAACCTGAGACAAGGTAAGATAACCTGAGGCAAGGTAAGATAACCTGAGGCAAGGTAAGATAACCTGAGACAAGGTGAGGTAACCTGAGACAAGGTAAGATAACCTGAGGCAAGGTAAGAACCTGAGGCAAGGTAAGAACCTGAGACAAGGTAAGATAACCTGAGGCAAGGTAAGATAACCTGAGGCAAGGTAAGATAACCTGAGGCAAGGTAAGATGAGCTGAAACTACGCTAAGTTATACTACGTTAATTTATTAAGGGTAGACTAAGCTCTTTAAGTTTGGAGTAAAAACTATAAACTAGGCTACCCCAGCAATGTACCTGTAAATGTTCAACAACAGTAAAAAATACCTTTTAAAATGCACAGTGCTGATGTGTGTATGTACACACACACACACACACACACACACACACACACACACACACACACACACACACACAGTTCACAACACCCACATCACAACACACACACACACACACACACACACACACACACTTCACAACACTAAAACTTCACAACACCCACACCCACATCACAACACCCACATCACAACACACACACACACAATCAACAGCAGCCAGCATGGTTTCAGGGACGGGAAATCCTGTGTCACAAACCTACTGGAGTTCTATGACATGGTGACAGCAGTAAGACAAGAGAGAGAGGGGTGGGTGGATTGCATTTTCTTGGACTGCAAGAAGGCGTTTGACACAGTTCCACACAAGAGATTGGTGCAAAAACTGGAGGACCAAGCAGGGATAACAGGGAAGGCACTACAATGGATCAGGGAATACTTGTCAGGAAGACAGCAGCGAGTCATGGTACGTGGCGAGGTGTCAGAGTGGGCACCTGTGACCAGCGGGGTCCCGCAGGGGTCAGTCCTAGGACCAGTGCTGTTTCTGGTATTTGTGAACGACATGACGGAAGGAATAGACTCTGAGGTGTCCCTGTTTGCAGATGACGTGAAGTTGATGAGAAGAATACACTCGATCGAAGACCAGGCAGAACTACAAAGGGATCTGCACAGGCTGCAGACCTGGTCCAGCAATTGGCTCCTGGAGTTCAATCCCACCAAGTGCAAAGTCATGAAGATTGGGGAAGGGCAAAGAAGGCCGCAGACGGAGTACAGTCTAGGGGGTCAGAGACTACAAACCTCACTCAAGGAAAAAGATCTTGGGGTGAGTATAACACCAGGCACATCTCCTGAAGCGCACATCAACCAAATAACTGCTGCAGCATATGGGCGCCTAGCAAACCTCAGAACAGCATTCCGACATCTTAATAAGGAATCGCTCAGGACCCTGTACACCGTATACGTTAGGCCCATATTGGAGTATGCGGCACCAGTTTGGAACCCACACCTAGCCAAGCACGTAAAGAAACTAGAGAAAGTGCAAAGGTTTGCAACAAGACTAGTCCCAGAGCTAAGAGGTATGTCCTACGAGGAGAGGTTAAGGGAAATCAACCTGACGACACTGGAGGACAGGAGAGATAGGGGGGACATGATAACGACATACAAAATACTGAGAGGAATTGACAAGGTGGACAAAGACAGGATGTTCCAGAGATTGGACACAGTAACAAGGGGACACAGTTGGAAGCTGAAGACACAGATGAATCACAGGGATGTTAGGAAGTATTTCTTCAGCCACAGAGTAGTCAGTAAGTGGAATAGTTTGGAAAGCGATGTAGTGGAGGCAGGATCCATACATAGCTTTAAGCAGAGGTATGATAAAGCTCACGGCTCAGGGAGAGTGACCTAGTAGCGGTCAGTGAAGAGGCGGGGCCAGGAGCTCGGACTCGACCCCCGCAACCTCAACTAGGTGAGAACTAGGTGAGTACATCACAACACACACACACACACACACACACACACACAGCAAGTAGGGATAACAGGGAAGGCACTACAATGGATCAGGGAATACTTGTCAGGAAGACAGCAGTGAGTCATGGTACGTGGCGAGGTGTCAGAGTGGGCACCTGTGACCAGCGGAGTCCCACAGGGGTCAGTCCTAGGACCAGTGCTGTTTCTGGTATTTGTGAACGACATGACGGAAGGAATAGACTCTGAGGTGTCCCTGTTTGCAGATGACGTGAAGTTGATGAGAAGAATTCACTCGATCGAAGACCAGGCAAAACTACAAAGGGATCTGGACAGGCTGCAGACCTGGTCCAGCAATTGGCTCCTGGAGTTCAATCCCACCAAGTGCAAAGTCATGAAGATTGGGGAAGGGCAAAGAAGACCGCAGACGGAGTACAGTCTAGGGGGCCAGAGACTACAAACCTCACTCAAGGAAAAAGATCTTGGGGTGAGTATAACACCTGGCACATCTCCTGAAGCGCACATCAACCAAATAACTGCTGCAGCATATGGGCGCCTGGCAAACCTCAGAACAGCATTCCGACATCTTAATAAGGAATCGTTCAGGACCCTGTACACCGTGTACGTTAGGCCCATATTGGAGTATGCGGCACCAGTTTGGAACCCACACCTAGCCAAGCACGTGAAGAAACTAGAGAAAGTGCAAAGGTTTGCAACAAGACTAGTCCCAGAGCTAAGAGGTATGTCCTACGAGGAGAGGTTAAGGGAAATCAACCTGACGACACTGGAGGACAGGAGAGATAGGGGGGACATGATAACGACATACAAAATACTGAGAGGAATTGACAAGGTGGACAAAGAGAGGATGTTCCAGAGATTGGACACAGTAACAAGGGGACACAGTTGGAAGCTGAAGACAGATGAATCACAGGGATGTTAGGAAGTATTTCTTCAGCCACAGAGTAGTCAGTAAGTGGAATAGTTTGGGAAGTGATGTAGTGGAGGCAGGATCCATACATAGCTTTAAGCAGAGGTATGATAAAGCTCACGGCTCAGGGAGAGTGACCTAGTAGCGATCAGTGAAGAGGCGGGGCCAGGAGCTCGGACTCGACCCCCGCAACCTCAACTAGGTGAGTACACACACACAGACACACACACACAGACACACACACAGACACACACTCACGCACACACACACACACACACACACACACACACACACACACACACACACACACACACACATACATGCATGCATACAACAGGCCTAGTGTCTAATCGACATGTGCCTAGGACCAAATGGTAACTAACACACACACACACACACACACACACACACACACACACACACACAAGTAGTTCCTCAGTGCTGTTAGTCAGCGCCTCGCTGAAATATCCCTATCCGTCTCTTCTCTCTATATTTCCCTGGGATTTTCACCATATTCTCTCTCGTACACATCAACGCAGCAGTAATCACAATGCCAGACGCACAATTTTCTTTGGTCCAGCAGACCTCAATGCTGCGGGCGGACCACTTAAGGGGGCGTGGACCCATGGGGGACTGTGTACTAGGCCACATGGGGGGCGTGAGGAAAGGGGCGTGAGGGGGAAAGGGGCCAAGGGGAAAGGGGCTAGAGGAGAAGAGGGCGAGAGGTGAGGGAGACATGACAGGGGAGAGATAGGAGAGGGAGGCAAAAAGAGAAGGGGGCGAAGAGAGAGAGGGGGGTAGAGAAGAGAGGGGGCGAGAATATAGGAGGCGAGAAGAGACGGGCCGATAAGAGAGGGGGGGCGAGAAGAGACGGGGGCGAGAAGAGACGGGGCGAGAGAAGAGGGGAGAGAAGGGGGCAGGAGTACAGGAAGTACGAAGGCAGGGGGCGAGGGGAGTAGTGGAAAGGGGAGAGGAGTGTGGGTTGAGGTGTTGAGGAGATGAGTGTGGGTTGAGGTATTGGGGAGGAGAGGAGTGTGGGTTGAGGTGTTGGGAAGGAGAGGAGTGTGGGTTGAGGTGTTGGGAAGGAGAGGAGTGTGGGTTGAGGTGTTGGGAAGGAGAGGAGTGTGGGTTGAGGTGTTGGGAAGGAGAGGAGTGTGGGTTGAGGTGTTGGGAAGGAGAGGAGTGTGGGTTGAGGTGTTGGGAAGGAGAGGAGTGTGGGTTGAGGTGTTGGGGAGGAGAGGAGTGAGGGTTGAGGTGTTGGGGAGGAGAGGAGTGAGGGTTGAGGTGTTGGGAAGGAGAGGAGTGAGGGTTGAGGTGCTGGGGAGGAGAATGGTATGGGTTGAGGTGTTGGGGAGGAGAGGAGTGTGGGTTGAGGTGTTGGGGAGGAGAGGAGTGTGGGTTGAGGTGTTGGGGAGGAGAGTGGCATGGGTTGAGGTGTTGGGGAGGAGAGTGGCATGGGTTGAGGTGTTGGGAAGGAGAGGAGTGAGGGTTGAGGTGTTGGGGAGGAGAGGAGTGAGGGTTGAGGTGTTGGGGAGGAGAGGAGTGAGGGTTGAGGTGTTGGGGAGGAGAGGAGTGAGGGTTGAGGTGTTGGGGAGGAGAGGAGTGAGGGTTGAGGTGTTGGGGAGGAGAGGAGTGAGGGTTGAGGTGTTCGGAAGGAAAGGAGTGAGGGTTGAGGTCTTGAGGAGGAGAGGTGTTGGTGAGAGCACTCACCCTACATGTTAAGGCTTGCTATCTAAGGTCAAGACCTCTTTCTTCCAGACATCTCTGACTCGAGGGTAAGGTTGCAGAGATGAAACAGGGAGATCAGAACTGTACATGGAGCAGACAGGAAAATCTGTGGTGGTAGTGAGACCTCTCAGCGCAGAGACTGTGAAGAGATACTTAGAGACTTAAGGTGTTATATAAATCCAAGAAATCACAGTATACTTTAATAAATTAATTTCTTTATACTGTGTGATCTGTGTTTATCCAGCCTTCCTTGAGACACTTTAAATTTCCTGACCGTAGGTAAAATTACGTGTGTATACACCGAGCGGTGTGTATCAGATGGTAATTCTCAAGTGATAGTAACTGTAGCTCTGATGGAAGGTAAATCTCAGAAGCTGTAGTACCTGATTAAGCCTTACTGAATTACTGGACCATATCCTCATTGTCCTACTGAAGTCTGCCAGCTCAGGTTGACACTACTGAAGTCTGCCAGCTCAGGCTGACACTACTGAAGTCTGCCAGCTCAGGTTGACACTACTGAAGTCTACCAGCTCAGGCTGACACTACTGAAGTCTCCCAGCTCAGGTTGACACTACTGAAGTCTGCCAGCTCAGGCTGACACTACTGAAGTCTGCCAGCTCAGGTTGACACTACTGAAGTCTGCCAGCTCAGGCTGACACTACTGAAGTCTGCCAGCTCAGGTTGACACTACTGAAGTCTGCCAGCTCAGGCTGACACTACTGAAGTCTGCCAGCTCAGGTTGACACTACTGAAGTCTGCCAGCTCAGGCTGACACTACTGAAGTCTGCCAGCTCAGGTTGACACTACTGAAGTCTACCAGCTCAGGCTGACACTACTGAAGTCTGCCAGGTCAGACTGACACTACTGAAGTCTGCCAGCTCAGGTTGACACTACTGAAGTCTGCCAGCTCAGGCTGACACTACTGAAGTCTGCCAGCTCAGGCTGACACTACTGAAGTCTGCCAGCTCAGGCTGACACTACTGAAGTCTGCCAGCTCAGGCTGACACTTCTGAAGTCTGCCAGCTCAGGCTGACACTACTGAAGTCTGCCAGCTCAGGCTGACACTACTGAAGTCTGCCAGCTCAGGCTGACACTACTGAAGTCTGCCAGCTCAGGCTGACACTACTCAAGTCTGCCAGCTCAGGCTGACACTACTCAAGTCTGCCAGCTCAGGCTGACACTACTGAAGTCTGCCAGCTCAAGCTGACACTACTGAAGTCTGCCAGCTCAGGCTGACACTACTGAAGTCTGCCAGCTCAGGCTGACACTACTGAAGTCTGCCAGCTCAGGCTGACACTACTGAAGTCTGCCAGCTCAGGCTGACACTACTGAAGTCTGCCAGCTCAGGCTGACACTACTCAAGTCTGCCAGCTCAGGCTGACACTACTCAAGTCTGCCAGCTCAGGCTGACACTTCTGAAGTCTGCCAGCTCAGGCTGACACTTCTGAAGTCTGCCAGCTCAGGCTGACACTACTGAAGTCTGCCAGCTCAGGCTGACACTACTGAAGTCTGCCAGCTCAGGCTGACACTACTGAAGTCTGCCAGCTCAGGCTGACACTACTGAAGTCTGCCAGCTCAGGCTGACACTAATGAAGTCTGCCAGCTCAGGCTGACACTAATGAAGTCTGCCAGCTCAGGCTGACACTACTGAAGTCTGCCAGCTCAGGCTGACACTACTGAAGTCTGCCAGCTCAGGCTGACACTACTGAAGTCTGCCAGCTCAGGCTGACACTAATGAAGTCTGCCAGCTCAGACTGACACTACTGAAGTCTGCCAGCTCAGGCTGACACTACTGAAGTCTGCCAGCTCAGGCTGACACTACTGAAGTCTGCCAGCTCAGGCTGACACTACTGAAGTCTGCCAGCTCAGGCTGACACTACTGAAGTCTGCCAGCTCAGGCTGACACTACTGAAGTCTGCCAGCTCAGGCTGACACTTCTGAAGTCTGCCAGCTCAGGCTGACACTACTGAAGTCTGCCAGCTCGGGCTGACACTACTGAAGTCTGCCAGCTCAGGCTGACACTTCTGAAGTCTGCCAGCTCAGGCTGACACTACTCAAGTCTGCCAGCTCAGGCTGACACTACTCAAGTCTGCCAGCTCAGGCTGACACTAATGAAGTCTGCCAGCTCAGGCTGACACTAATGAAGTCTGCCAGCTCAGGCTGACACTAATGAAGTCTGCCAGCTCAGGCTGACACTAATGAAGTCTGCCAGCTCAGGCTGACACTAATGAAGTCTGCCAGCTCAAGCTGACACTAATGAAGTCTGCCAGCTCAGGCTGACACTAATGAAGTCTGCCAGCTCAGGCTGACACTAATGAAGTCTGCCAGCTCAGGCTGACACTAATGAAGTCTGCCAGCTCAGGCTGACACTAATGAAGTCTGCCAGCTCAGGCTGACACTAATGAAGTCTGCCAGCTCAGGCTTCTACGTTTCAACACCTTTCATGAGCACCATCCTATGTGACGGAATATGACAGGGAAACACAGGCAGCTTAAATTGCCACTGTGTAACTATCATACAGTAGCAGCGCATTGTTGACGTTGCCACTGTGTAACTATCATACAGTAGCAGCACACTGTTGACTTTGCTACAGTGTAACTATCATACAGTAGCAGCACACTGTTGACGTTGCCACTGTGTAACTATCATACAGTAGCAGCACACTGTTGATGTTGCTACAGTGTAACTATCATACAGTAGCAGCACACTGTTGACTTTGCTACAGTGTAACTATCATACAGTAGCAGCACACTGTTGATGTTGCTACAGTGTAACTATCATACAGTAGCAGCACACTGATGTTGCTACAGTGTAACTATCATACAGTAGCAGCACACTGTTGACGTTGCCACTGTGTAACTATCATACAGTAGCAGCACACTGTTGATGTTGCTACAGTGTAACTATCATACAGTAGCAGCACACTGTTGACGTTGCTACAGTGTAACTATCATACAGTAGCAGCACACTGATGTTGCTACAGTGTAACTATCATACAGTAGCAGCACACTGTTGATGTTGCTACAGTGTAACTATCATACAGTAGCAGCACACTGTTGACGTTGCTACAGTGTAACTATCATACAGTAGCAGCACACTGTTGACGTTGCTACAGTGTAACTATCATACAGTAGCAGCACACTGTTGACGTTGCTACAGTGTAACTATCATACAGTAGCAGCACACTGTTGATGTTGCTACAGTTGCTACAGTGTAGCTATCATACAGTAGCAGCACACTGTTGACGGTGCTACAGTGTAACTATCATACAGTAGCAGCACACTGTTGACGTTGCTACAGTGTAACTATCATACAGTAGCAGCACACTGTTGACGTTGCTACAGTGTAACTATCATACAGTAGCAGCACACTGTTGATGTTGCTACAGTGTAACTATCATACAGTAGCAGCACACTGTTGACGTTGCTACAGTGTAGCTATCATACAGTAGCAGCACACTGTTGACGTTGCTACAGTGTAACTATCATACAGTAGCAGCACACTGTTGACGTTGCCACTGTGTAACTATCATACAGTAGCAGCACACTGTTGACGTTGCCACTGTGTAACTATCATACAGTAGCAGCACACTGTTGACGTTGCCACTGTGTAACTATCATACAGTAGCAGCACACTGATGTTGCTACAGTGTAACTATCATACAGTAGCAGCACACTGTTGATGTTGCTACAGTGTAACTATCATACAGTAGCAGCACACTGTTGATGTTGCTACAGTGTAGCTATCATACAGTAGCAGCACACTGTTGACGGTGCTACAGTGTAACTATCATACAGTAGCAGCACACTATTGATGCTGCTACAGTAACTATCAGACAGCAGCAGCACACTGTTGATGTTGCTACAGTAACTATCATACAGTAGCAGCACACTATTGATGTTGCTACAGTAACTATCATACAGTAGCAGTGCACTGTTGACGTTGCTACAGTGTAACTATCATACAGTAGCAGCACACTATTGATGTTGCTACAGTAACTATTATAGAGTAACAGCACACTGTTGATGTTGCTACAGTAACTATCATGCAGTAGCAGCACACTATTGATGTTGCTACAGTAACTATCATACAGTAGCAGCACACTGTTGATGTTGCTACAGTAACTATCATACAGTAACAGCACACTATTGATGTTGCTACAGTAACTATCATACAGTAACAGCACACTGTTGATGTTGCTACAGTGTAACTATCATACAGTAGCAGCACACTGTTGACGTTGCCTCAGTGTAACTATCGTACAGCAGCAGCACACTATTGATGTTGCTACAATAACTATCATACAGTAACAGCACACTATTGATGTTGCTACAGTAACTATCATACAGTAACAGCACACTATTGATGTTGCTACAGTAACTATCATACAGTAACAGCACACTATTGATGTTGCTACAGTGTAACTATCATGCAGTAGCAGCACACTGTTGATGTTGCTACAGTAACTATCATACAGTAACAGCACACTATTGATGTTGCTACAGTAACTATCATACAGTAACAGCACACTATTGATGTTGCTACAGTAACTATCATACAGTAACAGCACACTGTTGATGTATACAATTAAAAAAAATAGTACCTCTCTCCTTTCTACGTTTCTTGTACTTGTTTATCGTCTCATTCTTCTTTTCTCCTCTTTTTTTAATTCCTCCTCCTACTTTCTCATCATCCTTATCCTTCCCCACTCTCCTATTCCTTCCCATCTCTCCTAATCTTTCCCCTCTTTCTTACTCTTTCCACCATCGCTACTAATAATCACTTCTCTCCTCGAAAATACTTCCTTCTCTCTCTCTCTCTCTAAAAACGTGTGTTGTTCTTACTACTTTTTAAAGTGTTAATTAATTTGCAATTTTTGCTTTCTCTTGAGGATCCTAACTTACACGGCGCCGTGTAGCCAAGGTCTCCCCTCTCACCTGTCCCCTCTTTCCCTTTCTCTCTCTCTCTCTCTCTCTCTCTCTCGTTGTATTCATTACATGATAGTTACTGACCCCCTTCAGTTTAATCTTTGCTTCCTCGCCATCTATTGTTCCACACTAACTCTTTTTTTCCTCTCCCTCTCTTTACGAATATTTACTAGTAGCGCGTTTCCATCCCTCCCTCCATCCCCTCTCTCTCTCTCTCTCTCTCTCTCTCTCTCTCTCTCTCTCTCTCGCGCGCGCGCCCTCCCTCTCTTCTCTCTCTCCCCTCTCTCAATCTGTTTCCCCTGTTGCTATGCATCGCTGCACTCGTTTTGTCTCACACTCTTCCCTTTTATTTAGATATGCATCCCTCTGTCTTTGTCTGTGTCTGTCTCCCCCGCACCTACAAACTAAATCAGTCTGTGAAAGTTTTTAAATTTAACTTTTCTAAACGGGATAGGCTAAGAATTACAGCATTATTGACAAGTTAAGATCTGGTATCTTATCTCAGCTCAGCCTTCTTTTTGAAGTATATATATATATATATATATATATATATATATATATATATATATATATATATATATATATATATATATATATTATCACACTGGCCGATTCCCACCAAGGCAGGGTGGCCCGAAAAAGAAAAACTTTCACCATCATTCACTCCATCACTGTCTTGCCAGAAGGGTGCTTTACACTACAATTTTTAAACTGCAACATTAACACCCCTCCTTCAGAGTGCAGACACTGCACTTTCCATCTCTAGGACTCAAGTCCGGCCTGCCGGTTTCCCTGAATCCCTTCATAAATGTTACTTTGCTCACACTCCAACAGTACGTCAAGTATTAAAAACCATTTGTCTCCATTCACTCCTATCAAACACGCTCACGCATGCCCGCTGGAAGTCCAAGCCACTCGCACACAAAACCTCCTTTGCCCCCTCCCTCCAACCTTTCCTAGGCCAACCCCTACCCCGCCTTCCTTCCACTACAGACTGATACACTCTTGAAGTCATTCTGTTTCGCTCCAATCTCTCTACATGTCCGAACCATATATATAAACCTACGAATAGGACAGTGGATGGTGTCAGTGAGGCATCTGTGACAGGTCTTCATTTGGCCAACTGACTATTTCTTTGATGTTCTTGTGTTGTGGGATTGTGATTCAAAAGTGGGTTAGTATCCGCGAAAAGGGCGTAGGCAGTGTGAGACTGCTGCCGGCAGCCCGTCCTGTGGTGTAAAAGCTATCTTCAGGAGCCAAGTGATGCCAGTGGCACTAGAAATCACTCCTGTGTTGAAGCTTCAGGCTGAATGACAGATGTTTACAGGTTGTGTTCAGGCAGGTGATGAGATCCCTTGCACAATGCTCTTCTCCTTACACAGTCCTCTGGCTTGCCCCTGAACGGTACTCTTCCTGCCTTGCTAGCCAGAGGCTTTCATGTAGTATCCTCTCAGTCACCACTCGTCTTCACTCATACCTCCAGCCTATTGGGAACTGCAGTCTCTGCCTACACAGCCAACTGCACCTACAATCATCTCAACCACAACAACTAAGAATTGCTGCTTATTACCACAACTACTGCATATAACCACAGCTACTGTCTACAACCACAACAATCTACAATCACAAGTTATACCAACAACCACAAGTTCTACCTATAACCACAACAAGTACTACCTACAACTAAGACAAATACTACCTATAACCACAACAGGTACTACCTACAACCACAATTACCACAAACACCCACTACCTACAACCACAACTACCTACAATAACACCATTTTCTAATCAAATGATACAACCATCTCAACCACAATATCTACAGTTACCTTACAGCTGGCATATCCACTACAACCACCACCCTCACCACCATCGGCTAACCACCACCCTCTCCAACACTCAACCAACCAAGGTTACACTTATTCAATTTCAACTAACTACATGCGTCATTACATCTCCCCCCCCCTCTCCCATCCCCATTAACCACTACCTCTCTTCCCTCTCCTATCCCCACTAACCACTACCTCTCTTCCCTCTCCCATCCCCATTAACCACTACCTCTCTTCCCTCTCCCATCCCCACTAACCACTATTTCTCTTCCCTATCCCATCCCCACTAACCACCTTAACTATCCCTCGCCACTACCACTGCTCCACTGATTCACTACTACCCAGCCTCGCCCCGTGGTTGAATAACCAATCTCAATTCATTCTACTCTGCGACACGACGCTCGACACTCCCAGTATTGCCTATCCCCCCAACCATACTACCTATCCGTCCCAATTAGCTATCTCCTTGCCCTAAATAGTTAAGTCCCTGTCCTAACTAGTTCAAAACTAACTTATCCCCCCCCTTCCCTTGCACAATCATGCGAGGCTGCAGACTAGGAATCAGTGACCATATCATTCGATTCAAAGTAAATACAAACTTAGATATTAAAAACAAGACCGATGGTTTACATTAACAGTGTAGTTAACACTGTTAAGCTGTACCGAGGTATCATTGAGGTTCACTTGACCGAACTACTAAACACAGATAATGTAGAAGTGTGGAGCAGACTGAAAGGAAAAGAATTAAGTATCGCGAATGATAACATAGCAAAGCAGATCAAAAGGGAAATAAGAGTAAAGAAAGCAAAAATGGATGACCAGGTAACTGGTCGAGACCATAGAATAAAAAATATAAAATATTTTTCATAAGAATGTTAACCACAAAGAGAATATACTAACTAAATACGGTTAGAGAGAGAAGTCAAGATCTTCATTTATGCTAAATAAAAATCTGAAAGACGAAACGGGGAAAAAACATGAAAGTTAGCCGCCAGAGAATTCTTCAGATACATCAGGTTGAGAAAAAGTCAGAATAAGAAGAGTTTGAATTGGAGTTTACCTGGAGTTCCGGGGGTCAACGCCCCCGCAGCCCGGTCTGTGACCAGGCATCCTGGTGGATCAGAGCGTGCTCAACCAGGCTGTTACTGCTGGCTGCACGCAATCCAACGTACGAGCCACAGCCCGGGTGGTCAGGTACCGACTTTAGGCGCTTGTCCAGTGCCTGCTCGAAGACATCCAGGGGTCTGTTGGTAATCCCCCTTATGTATGCTGGGAGGCAGTTGAACAGTCTCGGGCCCCTGACACTTACTGTATTGTCTCTTAACGTGCTAGTGACACCCCTGCTTTTCATTGGGGAGATGTTGCATCGTCTACCGAGTCTTTTGCTTTCGTTGTGAGTAATTTTCGTGTTCAAGTTCGGTACTAGTCCCTCTAGTGAACTAGCGATAACTAAAGAATAACATACATAGTACTTTTATATTCAACACAAACTTGGGGTCAGTATTTATAAGTGAACATTACACCAAGTTACCCAGGCTGCAATAATTTATTTACAGAGCCTACCTGGAGGTTACCTGGAGGTTATTCCGGGGATCAACGCCCCCGCGGCCCGGTCCATGACCAGGCCTCCCGATGGATCAGGGCCTGATCAACTAGGCTGTTACTGCTGGCCGCACGCAGTCCAACGTACGAGCCACAGCCCGGCTGATCCGGCACTGACTTTAGGTATCTGTCCAGCTCTCTCTTGAAGGCAGCCAGGGGTTTATTGGCAATTCCCCTAATGCTTGATGGGAGGCTGTTGAACAGTCTTGGGCCCCGGACACTAAGTATTGAGTAAATTAAAAACCTTGGCACAATAAACATATAAAGTACCTGAATATTAAGCAGTCCAGTGGACCAGATGAACTACTTACCAGAGTTATCACAGATTGTAGATATAAATCTTGAAAATGGCGGTAATATTCATATTATTATTAGATCAAAAAAGAACAAAGTCAAAATACCGTGACTGGAACAATAAACAAATAACCCGCACATAGAGAGAAACTTACGACGACGTTTCTGTCCGACTTAGACCATTAACAAGACAAACATAGTCCAAGTCAGACCGAAACCTGGTCTAAGTTTCTTTCTGCTATGTGCGCGTTGTGTATTAGAAGGTCAGATAAGATGCCAATCAACTAGAAACTAATAAAGTTGGTAGAATTACCGACAACATGTAAAGTAAAAGGACACAAGTGCAACTCATGTGACATTTTATTGTGGCAACGTTTCGCTTCATAAAGCTCATGTAGAGCGAAACGTTGCCACAATAAAATGTCACATTAGTTGCACTTGTGCCCTTTTACTTTACAACTAGAAACTAGCAAATGTTACTTCAGAATTTATAAACCTGGACAAAACTTGTGACATCAACTATGGTATCTTCACCTCAACATTAAGATAAATAAATGAACACTATATTAACAACATACTTCAATTTTTAACTAAAATATACAATTAAGTAACTGAAAAAAGTGTTAAGGTTCCCTACTCAAAATAATATAATTCTATTTTTCCCCATAAAATGTGACTTATGCAGTTTCGATTAAAAGTGTGACAGTTAATTTTCTGAGGAAGAACAAATTAATAACCGAAAAACATGGATTTCACAACAAGAATCATGCCTGATTTATTTCATTTTTTTAATTATATCTGCACAAAGTGGGATATGTCGGAAGATATGCTGGAAGAATCCTACTGTAGTAGAGGTTAATTATATATAAGTAACCTCAATGTTACGATTCCATCTGGGTGTGTTTAAGTAATTCATGTAAATATTCGGATTAAATCATAGTCAAAAAGATTCTTGTTTATTCAGCTACTACACCTGGACGGACAGTTGACAACGAGGCAACAGTCAATTATAGAAGAGGTTGTAGGTGTGAAGGCTTGTGATAGTGAAGGCTTGTGATAGTGAAGGCTTGTGATAGTGACAGCAGGACAGCTAGTAGCCACAAGTTGATCCCCTGGTACACACACTGCTGTCGCAGTGGACTAACACCATTGGTTCCAGCTATCTCGTAAATTCCTTGACATTTTTTTTCCAATATAGTATGATATGCTTTGCCCAATTTTCTTGCCGGCAGTGGCCGTAGGTAATGGGTAGTTAGAGAGCCTTCTGCTTTTCTGTCCTTGACTCGTACAGCTAGATGGCACACGGTAGTCCTTAATGTAGGAAAAAGTAGACCAACCAACCCTTCCATCACCAACCACCCCTTCCATCACTATCCACCCCTTCCATCACCAACCACCCCTTCCATCACCAGCCACCCCTTCCATCATCAATCACCCATTCCATCACTAACCACCCCTTCCATCACCAATCACCCCTTCCATCACCAATCACCCCTTCCATCACTATCCACCCCTTCCATCACCAACCACCCCTTCCATCACCAACCACCTCTTCCATCACTATCCACCCCTTCCATCACCAATCACCCCTTCCATCACTAACCACCTCTTCCATCACCAACCACCCCTTCCATCATCAATCACCCAATCCATCACTAACCACCCCTTCCATCACCAATCACCCCTTCCATCACCAAACACCCCCTTCCATCACCACTAAAGCTTTATCCCCTATCATTCCCGTCAACTCCACCACACCTTTCCTTTCCCTCCACCCCAACCTCCCTCCCTACTCCCCCCCCCTCTCTCTCTCTCCTTGATTTTGTGCATGTAATAAGATTTCCATAATTCGTCGATAAAATAATGGATTAACATAGCCTGCGGCGGGCAGCTGACCTACACCACCGCCCTAGACCCTCCACACTCACTCCCTCCCTACTGCTACTCCTCTCCCAATACTTTCTCTTTCCCCCTTCTTCCACTTTCTGCTTCTGTTACTACTATTACTCCTACTACTACTTCTGCTGCTACTACTCCTACTACTGCCACTGCCTCTAATAGCACTGTTCATTCTGTTACTATTACTACTGAGGCTAATACAACTACTACAACATCTTGTGTTATCCGGGGTCCCGGAATATGATGCTAAATTAGGAAAAAATTAAGGAGCTCTGCTGTGGATAAAGTCATAAAGACTTGGAAATAGAATGTGCAGCAGCACACTGCTGGTGTTCCCACAGTGCAGCAGCACACTGCTGGTGTTCCCACAGTGTAGCAGCACACTGCTGGTGTTCCCACAGTGCAGCAGCACACTGCTGGTGTTCCCACAGTGCAGCAGCACACTGCTGGTGTTCCCACAGTGCAGCAGCACACTGCTGGTGTTCCCACAGTGCAGCAGCACACTGCTGGTGTTCCCACAGTGCAGCAGCACACTGCTGGTGTTCCCACAGTGCTGCTGGTGTTCCCACAGTGCAGCACACTGCTGGTGTTCCCACAGTGTAGCAGCACACTGCTGGTGTTCCCACAGTGCTGGTGTTCCCACAGTGCAGCAGCACACTGCTGGTGTTCCCACAGTGCAGCAGCACACTGCTGGTGTTCCCACAGTGTAGCAGCATACTGCTGGTGTTCCCACAGTGTAGCAGCATACTGCTGGTGTTCCCACAGTGTAGCAGCATACTGCTGGTGTTCCCACAGTGTAGCAGCATACTGCTGGTGTTCCCACAGTGTAGCAGCATACTGCTGGTGTTACCACAGTGTAGCAGCATACTGCTGGTGTTCCCACAGTGCAGCAGCACACTGCTGGTGTTCCCACAGTGCAGCAGCATGCTGGTGTTCCCACAGTGCAGCAGCATACTGCTGGTGTTCCCACAGTGCAGCAGCACACTGCTGGTGTTCCCACAGTGTAGCAGCACACTGCTGGTGTTCCCACAGTGCAGCAGCACTGCTGGTGTTCCCACAGTGTAGCAGCACACTGCTGGTGTTCCCACAGTGTAGCAGCACACTGCTGCTGGTGTTCCCACAGTGTAGCAGCACACTGCTGGTGTTCCCACAGTGTAGCAGCATACTGCTAGTGTAGCAGCATACTGCTGGTGTTCCCACAGTGCAGCAGCACACTGCTGGTGTTCCCACACAGTGTAGCAGCACACTGCTGGTGTTCCCACACAGTGTAGCAGCACACTGCTGGTGTTCCCACAGTGCAGCAGCACACTGCTGGTGTTCCCACAGTGCAGCAGCACACTGCTGGTGTTCCCACAGTGTAGCAGCACACTGCTGGTGTTCCCACAGTGTAGCAGCACACTGCTGGTGTTCCCACAGTGTAGCAGCACACTGCTGGTGTTCCCACAGTGTAGCAGCACACTGCTGGTGTTCCCACACAGTGTAGCAGCACACTGCTGGTGTTCCCACAGTGCAGCAGCACACTGCTGGTGTTCCCACAGTGCAGCAGCACACTGCTGGTGTTCCCACACAGTGTAGCAGCACACTGCTGGTGTTCCCACACAGTGTAGCAGCACACTGCTGGTGTTCCCACAGTGCAGCAGCACACTGCTGGTGTTCCCACTGCGGGTGTTCCCACAGTGTAGCAGCACACTGCTGGTGTTCCCACAGTGTAGCAGCACACTGCTGGTGTTCCCACAGTGCAGCAGCACACTGCTGGTGTTCCCACAGTGTAGCAGCACACTGCTGGTGTTCCCACAGTGCAGCAGCACACTGCTGGTGTTCCCACAGTGCAGTAGCACACTGCTGGTGTTCCCACAGTGCAGCAGCACACTGCTGGTGTTCCCACAGTGCAGCAGCACACTGCTGGTGTTCCCACAGTGCAGCAGCACACTGCTGGTGTTCCCACAGTGCAGCAGCACACTGCTGGTGTTCCCACAGTGCAGCAGCACACTGCTGGTGTTCCCACAGTGCAGCAACACACTGCTGGTGTCCCCACTGGTACTACTGCAGAGTAAGGAATGGTCTTTAGACAGACAGCGGTGTACGAATGATGAATGAATTGGGGGTAAAAATGAGAGAGGGATACCCGCAAGAAGTAGTGCACGACAGCTGCTGTTTATGGCTTAACCAAATTATCTTAAGTGAAGACACCCAAGTGTTGCACACTTGTCTTCATCAAAAACATGTTTTAAAGCTCCTCTACCAGAGGAAGTAGAGAAGCTCCTCTACCAGAGGGAGTAGAGAAGCTCCTCTACCAGAGGAAGTAGAGAAGCTCCTCTACCAGAGGGAGTAGAGAAGCTCCTCTACCAGAGGGAGTAGAGAAGCTCCTCTACCAGAGGGAGTAGAGAAGCTCCTTTACCAGAGGGAATAGAGAAGCTCCTCTACCAGAGGGAGTAGAGAAGCTCCTCTACCAGAGGAAGTAGAGAAGCTCCTCTACCAGAGGGAGTAGAGAAGCTCCTCTACCAGAGGGAGTAGAGAAGCTCCTCTACCAGAGGGAGTAGAGAAGCTCCTCTACCAGAGGGAGTAGAGAAGCTCCTCTACCAGAGGAAGTAGAGAAGCTCCTCTACCAGAGGGAGTAGAGAAGCTCCTCTACCAGAGGGAGTAGAGAAGCTCCTCTACCAGAGGAAGTAGAGAAGCTCCTCTACCAGAGGAAGTAGAGAAGCTCCTCTACCAGAGGAAGTAGAGAAGCTCCTCTACCAGAGGAAGTAGAGAAGCTCCTCTACCAGAGGAAGTAGAGAAGCTCCTCTACCAGAGGAAGTAGAGAAGCTCCTCTACCAGAGGAAGTAGAGAAGCTCCTCTACCAGAGGGAGTAGAGAAGCTCCTCCACCAGAGGAAGTAGAGAAGCTCCTCTACCAGAGGGAGTAGAGAAGCTCCTCTACCAGACGAAGTAGAGAAGCTCCTCTACCAGAGGGAGTAGAGAAGCTCCTCTACGAGAGGGAGTAGAGAAGCTCCTCTACAAGAGGAAGTAGAGAAGCTCCTCTACCAGAGGAAGTAGAGAAGCTCCTCTACCAGAGGGAGTAGAGAAGCTCCTCTACCAGAGGAAGTAGAGAAGCTCCTCTACCAGAGGGAGTAGAGAAGCTCCTCTACCAGAGGAAGTAGAGAAGCTCCTCTACCAGAGGAAGTAGAGAAGCTCCTCTACCAGAGGAAGTAGAGAAGCTCCTCTACCAGAGGGAGTAGAGAAGCTCCTCTACCAGAGGAAGAAGAGAAGCTCCTCTACCAGAGGGAGTAGAGAAGCTCCTCTTCCAGAGGGAGTAGAGAAGCTCCTCTACCAGAGGAAGTAGAGAAGCTCCTCTACCAGAGGAAGTAGAGAAGCTCCTCTACCAGAGGAAGTAGAGAAGCTCCTCTACCAGAGGAAATAGAGAAGCTCCTCTACCAGAGGGAGTAGAGAAGCTCCTCTACGAGAGGGAGTACAGAAGCTCCTCTACCAGAGGAAGTAGAGAAGCTCCTCTACCAGAGGGAGTAGAGAAGCTCCTCTACCAGAGGAAGTAGAGAAGCTCCTCTACCAGAGGAAGTAGAGAAGCTCCTCTACCAGAGGAAGTAGAGAAGCTCCTCTACCAGAGGGAGTAGAGAAGCTCCTCTACCAGAGGGAGTAGAGAAGCTCCTCTACCAGAGGGTAGAGAAGCTCCTCTACCAGAGGGAGTAGAGAAGCTCCTCTACCAGAGGGAGTAGAGAAGCTCCTCTACCAGAGGGAGTAGAGAAGCTCCTCTACCAGAGGGAGTAGAGAAGCTCCTCTACCAGAGGGAGTAGAGAAGCTCCTCTACCAGAGGAAGTAGAGAAGCTCCTCTACCAGAGGAAGTAGAGAAGCTCCTCTACCAGAGGAAGTAGAGAAGCTCCTCTACCAGAGGGAAGAAGTAGAGAAGCTCCTCTACCAGAGGAAGTAGAGAAGCTCCTCTACCAGAGGGAGTAGAGAAGCTCCTCTACCAGAGGGAGTAGAGAAGCTCCTCTACCAGAGGGAGTAGAGAAGCTCCTCTACCAGAGGGAGTAGAGAAGCTCCTCTACCAGAGGGAGTAGAGAAGCTCCTCTACCAGAGGGAGTAGAGAAGCTCCTCTAGAGAAGCTCCTCTACCAGAGGGAGTAGAGAAGCTCCTCTACCAGAGGGTAGAGAAGCTCCTCTAGAGAGTAGAGAAGCTCCTCTACCAGACGGAGTAGAGAAGCTCCTCTACCAGAGGGAGTAGAGAAGCTCCTCTACCAGAGGGAGTAGAGAAGCTCCTCTACCAGAGGGAGTAGAGAAGCTCCTCTACCAGAGGGAGTAGAGAAGCTCCTCTACCAGAGGGAGTAGAGAAGCTCCTCTACCAGAGGGAGTAGAGAAGCTCCTCTACCAGAGGGAGTAGAGAAGCTCCTCTACCAGAGGGAGTAGAGAAGCTCCTCTACCAGAGGGAGTAGAGAAGCTCCTCTACCAGAGGGAGTAGAGAAGCTCCTCTACCAGAGGGAGTAGAGAAGCTCCTCTACCAGAGGGAGTAGAGAAGCTCCTCTACCAGAGGGAGTAGAGAAGCTCCTCTACCAGAGGGAGTAGAGAAGCTCCTCTACCAGAGGGAGTAGAGAAGCTCCTCTACCAGAGGGAGTAGAGAAGCTCCTCTACCAGAGGGAGTAGAGAAGCTCCTCTACCAGAGGGAGTAGAGAAGCTCCTCTACCAGAGGGAGTAGAGAAGCTCCTCTACCAGAGGGAGTAGAGAAGCTCCTCTACCAGAGGGAGTAGAGAAGCTCCTCTACCAGAGGGAGTACCAGAGGGAGTAGAACCAGCTCCTCTACCAGAGGGAGTAGAGAAGCTCCTCTACCAGAGGGAGTCCTCTACCAGAGAGTAGAGAAGCTCCTCTACCAGAGGGAGTAGAGAAGCTCCTCTACCAGAGGGAGTAGAGAAGCTCCTCTACCAGAGGGAGTAGAGAAGCTCCTCTACCAGAGGGAGTAGAGAAGCTCCTCTACCAGAGGGAGTAGAGAAGCTCCTCTACCAGAGGGAGTAGAGAAGCTCCTCTACCAGAGGGAGTAGAGAAGCTCCTCTACCAGAGGGAGTAGAGAAGCTCCTCTACCAGAGGGAGTAGAGAAGCTCCTCTACCAGAGGGAGTAGAGAAGCTCCTCTACCAGAGGGAGTAGAGAAGCTCCTCTACCAGAGGGAGTAGAGAAGCTCCTCTACCAGAGGGAGTAGAGAAGCTCCTCTACCAGAGGGAGTAGAGAAGCTCCTCTACCAGAGGGAGTAGAGAAGCTCCTCTACCAGAGGGAGTAGAGAAGCTCCTCTACCAGAGGGAGTAGAGAAGCTCCTCTACCAGAGGGAGTAGAGAAGCTCCTCTACCAGAGGGAGTAGAGAAGCTCCTCTACCAGAGGGAGTAGAGAAGCTCCTCTACCAGAGGGAGTAGAGAAGCTCCTCTACCAGAGGGAGTAGAGAAGCTCCTCTACCAGAGGGAGTAGAGAAGCTCCTCTACCAGAGGGAGTAGAGAAGCTCCTCTACCAGAGGGAGTAGAGAAGCTCCTCTACCAGAGGGAGTAGAGAAGCTCCTCTACCAGAGGGAGTAGAGAAGCTCCTCTACCAGAGGGAGTCCTCTAGAGAAGCTCCTCTACCAGAGGGAGTAGAGAAGCTCCTCTACCAGAGGGAGTAGAGAAGCTCCTCTACCAGAGGGAGTAGAGAAGCTCCTCTACCAGAGGGAGTAGAGAAGCTCCTCTACCAGAGGGAGTAGAGAAGCTCCTCTACCAGAGGGAGTAGATAAGCTCCTCTTCCAGGGCTAGTAGAGAAGCTCCTCTACCAGAGGGAGCAGAGAAGCTCCTCTACCAGAGGGAGTAGAGAAGCTCCTCTACCAGAGGGAGTAGAGAAGCTCCTCTACCAGAGGGAGTAGAGAAGCTCCTCTACCAGAGGGAGTAGAGAAGCTCCTCTACCAGAGGGAGTAGAGAAGCTCCTCTACCAGAGGGAGTAGAGAAGCTCCTCTACCAGAGGGAGTAGAGAAGCTCCTCTACCAGAGGGAGTAGAGAAGCTCCTCTACCAGAGGGAGTAGAGAAGCTCCTCTACCAGAGGGAGTAGAGAAGCTCCTCTACCAGAGGGAGTAGAGAAGCTCCTCTACCAGAGGGAGTAGATAAGCTCCTCTACCAGACGGAGTAGAGAAGCTCCTCTACCAGAGGGAGTAGATAAGCTCCTCTACCATAGGGAGTAGAGAAGCTCCTCTACCAGAGGGAGTAGATAAGCTCCTCTACCAGAGGGAGTAGAGAAGCTCCTCTACCAGAGGGAGTAGATAAGCTCCTCTACCAGAGGGAGTAGATAAGCTCCTCTACCAGAGGGAGTAGAGAAGCTCCTCTACCAGAGGGAGTAGATAAGCTCCTCTACCAGAGGGAGTAGATAAGCTCCTCTACCAGAGGAAGTAGAGAAGCTCCTCTACCAGAGGGAGTAGATAAGCTCCTCTACCAGAGGGAGTAGAGAAGCTCCTCTACCAGAGGGAGTAGATAAGCTCCTCTACCAGAGGGAGTAGAGAAGCTCCTCTACCAGAGGGAGTAGATAAGCTCCTCTACCAGAGGGAGTAGATAAGCTCCTCTACCAGAGGAAGTAGAGAAGCTCCTCTACCAGAGGGAGTAGATAAGCTCCTCTACCAGAGGGAGTAGAGAAGCTCCTCTACCAGAGGGAGTAGATAAGCTCCTCTACCAGAGGGAGTAGAGAAGCTCCTCTACCAGAGGGAGTAGATAAGCTCCTCTACCAGAGGGAGTAGATAAGCTCCTCTACCAGAGGAAGTAGAGAAGCTCCTCTACCAGAGGGAGTAGAGAAGCTCCTCTACCAGAGGGAGTAGAGAAGCTCCTCTACCAGAGGGAGTAGAGAAGCTCCTCTACCAGAGGGAGCACAAATGTACAACGCATGAGGAGAATAAGCACAGTTATCAAAGGTGACAGGATCAGTAAAGATTTAAGTTGCAAGATTAGTCAAGCAAGTGGCTGCTCGAGTTCAACCCGCACAAGTGTTAGTCAAGCAAGTTAAGGATCAGGTACAAGAGAACACAGGTATCAGGTACAAGGGAACACAATTATCAGGTACAAGGGAACACACGTATCAGGTACCACGTAACACAGGTATCAGGTACAAGGGAACACACAACAGCATCACTGGGCTACAAGGATTATAGGAAATACTACTTCAGTTGTAGATACTTAAGTGGAACCGTAACCCCTTAAGAGGTCATCATCCAAGATTCATGTCAGGAGATGCTGTCTTCTTTCCTGACGAGCAAAACACCACTTTAACCTGGCATCCTTGAAAACGACAATGGAAGTGATCGCGGGAGACTTCAACAATGTCAATCAGCTCTGAGTGGCGCTGGTAACTCAGCTCTGAGTGGCGCTGCTCAATAATTCGGGGCCAATATTCGGAGCCAATTATACGGTAGTGGGACGTTACGGACCCGCATAAAACTGTCGCCTATAACTCACCAAAACACGCGATACCTCCAGCAACCTTATATAATCTATATAATCTTTATTTACACAGTTTTTTTTAAATTTTGAGGTTTGTGAGGTTATTGTAATGGTGTGTCTTTTTGTGCGTTTATATATATATATATATATATATATATATATATATATATATATATATATATATATATATATATATACACACACACACACACACACACACACACACACAGGCAAAAAGTTGCCAAACACACAAAGACGCACCATTACAATAACCTCACAAACCTCACCAAAATATTAAAAAAGCGCCATTCACTGCCCCTCTAGATCCTACAATAGGCGTTTCGAATCCACAAAATGGCCCTGGGGTGGGATTAAATGCCACACGTGAGGGATAACTCCCCTTACTGGAAGCTGTGATCCTCCCAGTGTGCTGCCAGTGATCTTATTCTTCCAGTGATCTTGTTCATTATTAATTACGAGAAGACATGTCTCCGTCACCAGTTCATCCCGTAACAACGTTATCACCCGTCACTTGATCACCCGTTACCCTGAGACCAATGTCTTTGTCGTCACACAAATCCGTATGGTCGTGGATTGTTCATCACTCGTTCCAGTATTCATTTAAGAGTTCAACAGAATTTAAGACTCCTTTCTCACGTTTCAGCTTCGTATCGTTCCAGACAATAGAGCTGAACTCTTCTCCAGGCTGAGGGACTGACCACTTTGTTCCAGACCATACAGCTGAACTCTTCTCCAGGCTGAGGGACTGACTACCTTGTTCCAGACCATGGAGCTGAATTCTTCTCCAGGCTGAGGGACTGACCACCTTGTTCCAGACCATAGAGCTGAATTCTTCTCCAGGCTGAGGGACTGACCACCTTGTTCCAGACCATGGAGCTGAACTCTTCTCCAGGCTGAGGGACTGACCACCTTGTTCCAGACCATGGAGCTGAACTCTTCTCCAGGCTGAGGGACTGACCACCTTGTTCCAGACAATAGAGCTGAACTCTTCTCCAGGCTGAGGGACTGACCCCCTTGTTCCAGACCATGGAGCTGAACTCTTCTCCAGGCTGAGGGACTGACCACCTTGTTCCAGACCATGGAGCTGAACTCTTCTCCAGGCTGAGGGACTGACCACCTTGTTCCAGACCATAGAGCTGAATTCTTCTCCAGGCTGAGGGACTGACCACCTTGTTCCAGACCATAGAGCTGAACTCTTCTCCAGGCTGAGGGACTGACCACCTTGTTCCAGACCATAGAGCTGAATTCTTCTCCAGGATGAGGGACTGACCACCTTGTTCCAGACCATAGAGCTGAACTCTTCTCCAGGCTGAGGGACTGACCACCTTGTTCCAGACCATGGAGCTGAACTCTTCTCCAGGCTGAGGGACTGACCACCTTGTTCCAGACCATAGAGCTGAACTCTTCTCCAGGCTGAGGGACTGACCACCTTGTTCCAGACCATAGAGCTGAATTCTTCTCCAGGATGAGGGACTGACCACCTTGTTCCAGACCATAGAGCTGAACTCTTCTCCAGGCTGAGGGACTGACCACCTTGTTCCAGACCATGGAGCTGAACTCTTCTCCAGGCTGAGGGACTGACCACCTTGTTCCAGACCATAGAGCTGAACTCTTCTCCAGGCTGAGGGACTGACCACCTTGTTCCAGACCATGGAGCTGAACTCTTCTCCAGGCTGAGGGACTGACCACCTTGTTCCAGACCATGGAGCTGAACTCTTCTCCAGGCTGAGGGACTGACCACCTTGTTCCAGACCATAGAGCTGAACTCTTCTCCAGGCTGAGGGACTGACCACCTTGTTCCAGACCATGGAGCTGAACTCTTCTCCAGGCTGAGGGACTGACCACCTTGTTCCAGACCATGGAGCTGAACTCTTCTCCAGGCTGAGGGACTGACCACCCTGTTCCAGACCATGGAGCTGAATTCTTCTCCAGGCTGAGGGACTGACCACCTTGTTCCAGACCATGGAGCTGAATTCTTCTCCAGGCTGAGGGACTGACCACCTTGTTCCAGACCATAGAGCTGAAATCTTCTCCAGGCTGAGGGACTGACCACCTTGTTCCTGACCATAGAGCTGAACTCTTCTCCAGGCTGAGGGACTGACCACCTTGTTCCAGACCATGGAGCTGAACTCTTCTCCAGGCTGAGGGACTGACCACCTTGTTCCAGACCATGGAGCTGAACTCTTCTCCAGGCTGAGGGACTGACCACCACAAATATTTCTCCAAGACTGATGGAGGAATTACATCTTTACTTTGCTACCACACCTGCTGCCTTTCCATTTGACTGTAGAAGCCTACTGTGTAGGCGAAACGTTTCTTCAATAAAGATACCCAACTGTTGCACATGCGTCTTAATCATCAACTTGTCGATATTTTATACCATTTTCAACATAGATTGACAAAGCCTGTTGTGGGGGGGGGGCGAAACGTCTCGTCAGTAACGATATTTAGGTACTGCACATGTTTATAATTCACGAACTTGTTGGTAGTGTATACCATACCAGTGTGTTTGGTAAGAGGACACAAGTACAACTAATGTGACATTTTATTGTCGCAACGTTTCGCTCACCAGGAGCTTTATCAAGATGTTACAAACAATGTAGGGAGACAGAGGGTATATAGTTACAGAGTGAGGTGCAAAGTATAATATAATCGCTGTAGATGGTAGTAATAGTGATGGTTGTATTACTACAGCAACGACCACCTACAACGATTATATTAAGCTTTACACCTTACTCTCAACCTATATATACTCTCCGTGTCACTATATTATTTGTAACGGCTTGACAAAGCTCCTGGAGAGCGAAACGTTGCAACAAAAAAAGTCACGTTAGTTGCACTTATGTCCTTTTATCTAACATATTGTCCGTAATTTTATCAACATTATTACACTACATCACTAGGCTACTGATGCTATATTGGTTTGAATGCACAGTTCTGAGGTTGCATTTCAATGTAATTAGGGAATTTTGCCCTTATTCTCAATATTATCAATACTCACGGTATTCTAGTAATACCCACGGTGGGGTGGTGTATGGCATAACATTCACCGTGCCTCTGTGAGGGTGAATGTTATTGAAGACGCGGGGTGGAATGATTATTCTGTATAAGGTTATTTCCTGCCCATGATGAGACAGTACAGAGCGACCCCACATTCTCCTTCCTCTCTGTATCGTCACCATCGTTCATTACATACATCTGAAGTGGCTTGTTTATTTTCACTATTACTGCCACCACCACCACTAAAACTATTAACACTACTACTACGCTTCTCCACTTACTATTACTACTACTACTACTGCGCTTCTCCACTTACTATTACTACTACCACTGCTACTCTGCCTACTACTACTGCTACGAATACAACTGTTACTCCGAAACTGGATGACAGTCCCCGTGGGAGCCGGACTCTTGGATGACAGTCCCAGTGGGAGCCGGACTCTTGGATGACAGTCCCAGTGGGAGCCGGACTCAGTGTTTGTGTATATTTCGCCTGCTCTTGCGAATTCCTTGCATTGTTAATATCTCTAGTAAGGCTGATGCAAGCAGGGGATGAGATGAAAAGCTGTAAGCCTTCTCCCTGAAAGCTGGCTGCCTTGGATCAAAGTCTAGCGCAAGCTGGACGCCAAGGTATTGGTTCAGTGTGCCTTGTTCCAGCGTAAGATAAGATAAGATAAGATTTCGTTCGGATTTTTAACCCCGGAGGGTTAGCCACCCAGGATAACCCAAGAAAGTCAGTGCGTCATCGAGGACTGTCTAACTTATTTCCATTGGGGTCCTTAATCTTGTCCCCCAGGATGCGACCCACACCAGTCGACTAACACCCAGGTACCTATTTGCTGCTAGGTGAACAGGACAACAGGTGTAAGGAAACGTGTCGAATGTTTCCACCCGCCGGGAATCGAACCCGGGCCCTCCGTGTGTGAAGCGGGAGCTTTAGCCACCAGGCCACCGGGCCTGGTGGTTCGTAGGTTCGAGTCTCCTTCAGCCAGAGATCAGTGTTTATATATATATATATATATATATATATATATATATATATATATATATATATATATATATATATATATATATATGTCGTGCCGAATAGGCAGAACTTGCGATCTTGGCTTAAATAGCAACGCTCATCTTGCCATATAGGACAAGAGAAAATTTGTGTATGCAATAATTTCGCCAGAATCATTCTGAACCTAACGAAAAAAATATATTTCACTGTATTTGCTTAGTATTAAATTATTGTAAACAAATCTAAAATGTATTTAGTTGGGTTAGGGTAAAATAAATTGCTCTTGTTATAATAAGGTTAGGTAAGTTTTCTAAGTTCCTTTTGGTGCAAAATTATAAATTTTTACATCAACATTAATGAAAAAAATATATCTTTAAACGTATAAGAGTAAATTTTAGAAAGGATTTAATTTTAAATGAATTCTTGCTAATTGACCAGTTTTACATATTCGGCACGACATATATATATATATATATATATATATATATATATATATATATATATATATATATATATATATATATATATATATATATTTGTGTAACCATGGACGAGTGGCATTGATCAATAACAACACTGCCCTAGCCAAGAATTCGAATCCATGTTGTACTGGCCTGCCTCGTTCGTGGTTACAATAATATATAAATGCTGCTGGTGATTCTAGTACACCAAACAGGGATGAGAATGAAATTAGCTTAGAAGCTCCCACACCTCCGTATGCCCTCGGATGGCGGCCCAACAGCTAGCTGTGTGCTGGCTACTCCATTCTTGTAGGGTTGGGTGGTCCTGTGGTTTAAAGCGTCATGTGGTTCTCGCTTACCACGAGGCAGGCCAGTACAACATGGGTTCGAACCCTTGGCTTGATTATATATATTGGCTTGATTATATATATTGTTATTGATTATATATATATATATATATATATATATATATATATATATATATATATATATATATATATATATATGTATGTCGTGCCGAATATGTAAAACTGCTCAATTAGCAAGAACTCATTTAAAATTCAGTCCTTTCGAAAATTTTCTCTTGTACGTTTAAAGATATATTTTTTTTCATTAATGTTAATGTAAAAATTTTTAATTTAGCACCAAAAGAATCTTAGAAAACTTACCTAACCTTATTATAACAAGAACAATTTATTTTAGCTTAACCCAATTATATATTTTTTAGATTTGTTTACAATAATTTAATACTAAACAAACACAGTGAAATATATTTTTTTCGTTACGTTCAGAATGATTTTGGCGAAATTATTGCATACACAAGTTATCGCTTGTCCTATATGGCAAGATGAGCGTTGCTATTTAAGCCAAGATGGCAAGTTCTGCCTATTCGGCACGACATATATATATATATATATATATAAGAAATTCCAAGCGCTTTCGTGACTACTCACATTATCAAGGAACAATAAAAGTAATGCATCAAAGGAAGGCATATAAAGGGTCTAGACCACACCTCACCATCACATCCCACAACAAAGCAACGCCTGACGTGCGACTCATAAGAAAGAGAACAATTTGTGGGTTGCCGTAAAGGACCTGTTTAGTTTTGCCAGCGGGCCTGCTGCAGTGTTCTCTTTCTTATGAGTCGCGCATCAGGTGTTGCTTTGTTGTGGGATGTGATGGTGAGGTGTGGTCTAGACCCTTTATATGCCTTCTTTTGATGCATTACTTTTATTGTTCCTTGATAATGTGAGTAGTCATGAAAGCGCTTGGAATTTCATTAATCTTTCACAGTGGTTGTTTTGCATATATATATATATATATATATGTGTGTGTGTGTGTGTGTGTGTGTGTGTGTGTGTGTGTGTGTGTGTGTGTGTGTGTGTGTGTGTGTGTGTGTGCGTGTGTGTGTGTGTGTGTGTACTCACCTAATTGTGGTTGCAGGAGTCGAGACTCAGCTCCTGGCCCCGCCTCTTCACTGATCGCTACTGGATCCTCTCTCTCTCTGCTTCCTGAGCTTTGCCATACCTCTTCTTAAAACTATGTATGGTTCCTGCCTCCACTACTTCACTTGCTAGGCTATTCCACTTGCTGACAACTCTATGACTGAAGAAATACTTCCTAACGTCCCTGTGACTCGTCTGAGTCTTCAGCTTCCAGTTGTGACCCCTTGTCCCTGTGTCCCCTCTCTGGAACATCCTATCTCTGTCCACCTTGTCTATTCCCCGCAGTATCTTGTATGTCGTTATCATGTCTCCCCTGACCCTTCTGTCCTCCAGTGTCGTCAGTCCGATTTCCCTTAACCTTTCCTCGTACGACATTCCCTTGAGCTCTGGGACTAGCCTTGTTGCAAACCTTTGTACTTTCTCTAACTTCTTGACGTGCTTGACCAGGTGTGGGTTCCAGACTGGTGCTGCATACTCCAGTATGGGCCTAACATACACAGTGTACAGTGTCTTGAACGATTCCTTATTAAGGTATCGGAACGCTATTCTCAGGTTTGCCAGGTGCCCGTATGCTGCAGCGGTTATTTGGTTGATGTGTGCCTCCGGTGATGTGCTCGGTATTATGGTCACCCCAAGGTCTTTCTCCCTGAGTGAGGTCTGTAGTCTTTGTCCACCTAGCCTATACTCTGTCTGCGGTCTTCTTTGCCCCTCCCCAATCTTCATGACTATGCATTTGGCTGGATTGAATTCGAGAAGCCAGTTGCTGGACCACATGTCCAGCCTGTCCAGGTCTCTTTGCAGTCCTGCCTCATCCTCGTCCGATTTAATTCTTCTCATCAACTTCACGTCATCTGCGAACAGGGACACTTCAGAGTCTATTCCTTCCATCATGTCGTTCACATATATCAAAAATAGCACTGGTCCTAGAACTGACCCCTGTGGGACCACGCTCGTAACAGGCGCCCACTGTGATACCTCTTCACGTACCATGACTCGTTGCTGCCTCCCTGTCAGGTATTCCTTTATCCATTGCAGTGCCCTCCCTTTTACGTGCGCCTGATCCTCCAGCTTCTGCACTAATCTCTTGTGGGGAACTGTGTCAAAGGCCTTCCTGCAGTCTAGGAAAATGCAATCTACCCACCCCTCTCTCTCGTGTCTTACTTCTGTTACCGTGTCATAAAACTCCAGGAGGTTTGTGATACAAGATTTGCCTTCCATGAACCCATGCTGGTTTTCATTTATAATCTTGTTCCTTTCCAGGTGTTCGACCACTCTCCTCCTGATAATCTTCTCCATGACTTTGCACACAATACATGTCAGAGACACAGGTCTGTAGTTTAGTGCCTCATTTCTGTTTCCTTTCTTAAATACGGGGACTACATTAGCTGTCTTCCATTTCTCAGGTAGTTGCCCAGTTTCAAGGGATGTGTTGAAGATTGTGGTTAGAGGCACGCACAGCATCTCTGCTCCTTCTCTAAGGACCCATGGGGAGATGTCTGGTCCCATGGCCTTTGAGGTGTCAAGGTCACTTAAGAGCTTCTTCACCTCCTCCTCAGTTGTTCGTATGTCATCCAACACTTGTTGGTATATTCCCTCTTGATGTTCCCTTCTGTGCTGTCTTCCCACAGCCCTTCCTGTCTCTACTGTAAAAACTTCCTTAAATCTCCTGTTCAGCTCCTCACATACCTCCTGATCATTTCTTGAGAGTTCTCCACCTTCTGTCCTTAATCTGATCACCTGGTCTTTGACTGTTGTCTTCCTCCTGATGTGGCTATACAACAGTTTCGGGTCAGTCTTGATTCTCGATGCTTTGTCATTTTCATACTGTCGCTGGGCCTCCCTCCTTACCTGTGCGTACTCATTCCTGGCTCTGCGACTGATCTCCCTATTTTCGTGTGTTCTCTGCCTTCTGTACTTTTTCCATTCTCTATTGCACTTTGTTTTTGCCTCCTTACACCGTCGGGTAAACCAGGGGCTCGTTCTGGTCTTCCCGTTGTTACTGTTGCCCTTGGGAATAAACCTTTCCACTGCCTCCTTGCATTTTGTTGTTACATATTCCATCATTTCATTTACTGGCTTTCCTGCCAGTTCTCTGTTCCACTGGACCTCCCGCAGGAAGTTCTTCAACCCTGTGTGTGTGTGTGTGTTTGTGTGTGTGTGTGTGTGTGTGTGTGTGTGTGTGTACTCACCTAGTTGAGGTTGCAGGGGTCGAGTCCAATCTCCTGGCCCCACCTCTTCACTGGTCGCTACATCGCATCCCAAACTATTCCAATTCCTGACTACTCTGTGGCTGAAGAAATGTGTGTGTGTGTATGTGTGTGTGTGTGCTTAACAATTAGCAAACAGGAGAAATTATTTCAGCAAGACTCGAACCTGCAAACTCTGTATCAGAGTAACTACTTTACCACGGAGCTAGACTCCAGTTAATAATTATGTATGGGCGCTAGGCCGGAACTAGATGATGTTTCCCCATACCCCGGGCACCAAGCTCGTTTCGAAAGTTATTTCATCAAATCCCGCCACATGCAGTGGACAACGAAAGAGATTTGAAATGCTTAACAATTCTCAGTCTAGTTCCGACTAGGCGCCCATACTTATCTGGGGTCTAGCTCCGTGGTAAAGTACTGGTTACTCTGATACAGAGTTTGCAGGCTCGAGTCCTGCTGTGGACGTAGAGAAAAAGTTTATATATCACTGTGTTTATTGTTAATTATTGTAAACTTATCTAAAATATATTTAGTTGGATTAGGCTAACTTAAACTGCGATTGTTAAAAGGTTAGGTAAATTTTCTAAGGTTCTTTTGGTACAAAATTATTATTTTTTACATTAACATATATCAAAAAATATATCTTTAAACGTGTAAAATTAATTTTAGAAAGGTCTTAATTCTGAATGAGTTCTTGACCAGCTTTACCTATTTGGCCCAACACATACATATCCAGATGTTCTCCTGTTAACCATTTTTTGGGGACCTAGTTCCTTGGTCTATTGTATCCATTTGCTCTTGCATGACTATCCACAGGATAGATGTGGTGTTCACGATAAACTATAGAGGCAGGAAACAGGAAGACAAGGGCAGAGTTGGAAGTTGAAAACTCAAGATGGGTAACGGATTTTAGGAAGTGCTAAGAGTAGCCAGGATGTGTAACGATTCGGACAGTGGAGTTGTGGAGGCAGGATGCATACATAGCTTCAAGAGGTACAATAACGCCAGCAGAGTTAACCTAGAAGTGAACAGGGAAGAGGCGGGGACAGGAGCTAAGATTCGACCCATGTAAGGACATATAGTTGAGTTCATATAGGTGAGCACGCGTGCGCGCGCGCGCACACACACACACACACACACACACACAAAACACACACACACACACAAAACACACACACACAAAACACACACAAAACACACACACAAAACACACAAAACACACACAAAACACACATACAAAACACACACAAAATACACACACAAAACACACACAAACCAATACACACACAAAACACACACATACAAAATAACACACAAAACACAACACACACAAAACAACGCACACACACCTACACAAACACACGCACACACACACCTCTCAATATTCACAGTGCCAGCCATTTATAAGCACCCCTCTGTTAATAGACTGTATAACT
>NC_091335.1:21633686-21636186 GCF_038502225.1 Cherax quadricarinatus | reverse complement strand
AAGCACTAGTCAGGCCTGGCAGGAGGCATTGCAGGTATTGTCATGCAACACGTGTTGCATCACAATACCCCATCTGTGATGAGGAATATAACTACTGATGTAAATCATTCTATAAGATGGGAAAATATAAAATGAGGTGGCTGCTAGCGTATAATTGTTTTAATTAAAAACAGATTATTATTCACGAGATGAATGACAATAGAAAGGAAGCTTCTCTCAGCGCAGAGCTTTATCACCACTGGATAAAGCTCTACACAGAGAAACATAGTCTATAACAAAAGCTCATTGTTCTGCAGCAAATGTTGTTAAAGTAGATGTGAACAACATGATCTACCCTGAGTGTAGTTGGAGGTGTTACTCTGACCCCTCATATTTATTTTGCCTCTCAATTAAGTATTTTTAAATTAACTCCCCCCCCCCCCCACTCAGGGAAGATTCCTTGACGCTGATGAGGGGCTCTTGATCTAGGGAATTGGATCTGTGCTCCAGTTCCCTGAATTGAGTCTGAATGCCTACCATCCCCCTCCCTCCCCACAGGCGCTATATAATCCCTACGGGTTTAGCACTCCCCAATGATTATAATAATAATGTAAATTAACCATTTGTTGGAGGCGCAAGGAATTTTATACATATATTATCCAATACTCCAGAACAAGATTTACAATACACAAATAACCGGTACATAGAAGAGAGGACCTTACGACGACATTTCGGTCCGAAACGTCGTTATAAACTCCTATCCTCACAACACCCGTGACTAAACCTGATTCCTCCTTTTTCTTCTTCTCCTTCTTCCCCTTTCCTCTTTCCTTTTTCTCCTTTGGGTTGTCTTTCTTCTGCCTTGTGTATTTGTTCCTTCTTTATTTATTTTTTTCCCCATCTGTGTTCTTGCTCTTACCCTCTGTGGGCACCCAGCTCCCTTGTGGGCACCTAGCTCCCTTGTGGGCACCTAGCTCCCTTGTGGGCACCTAGCTCCCTTGTGGGCACCTAACTCCCTTGTGGGCACCTAGCTCCCTTGTGGGCACCTAGCTCCCTTGTGGGCACCCAGCTCCCTTGTGGGCACCTAGCTCCCTTGTGGGCACCTAGCTCCCTTGCAGTGCTCCTCTTAATATTTGACTGGCTCCTCCTCCTCCTTACTACCTCCCCCACTACTACTACGTTTTATCTCCAATACTACTAATACTACCACCTCCTGCTTATAAACCCCTCCCTCTCTCATTTTCGTCAGTGTGACTTTGTAAATGGTCCAAGTCGGACCGAAACGTCGTCGTAAGCTCCTGTCTTCTATGTGCGGGTTATCTGTGTATTGTTCCAGTCACGGTATTGTGCCTTTTTGTTATTTAGAAGCGTTACAAGATGGTGTCATTAATATATACATATATGTCGTGCCGAATAAGTAAAACTTGCTATTTTGTCTTAAATAGCAACGCATTTCTTGCTGAATAAGGCAAGCGAAAATTTGTGCATGCAATACTTAAGCAAAAATCATTCTTAATCTAACGAAAAAAAATATATTTCATTGTGTTTGTTTATTAAATTATTGTAAACGTATATAAAATATATTTAGCTGAATTAGGATAAATTAAATTGCGGTTGTTATAAGGTTAGGTAAGTTTCCTAAGGTTCTTTTGTTACAAAATCATTAATTTTTATATTAACATAAACGAGAAAATATATATCTTTAAATACATAAGAGAAATTTTTTAGAAAGGACTTAATTTTTAAACGAGTTCTTGCTAAATGACCAGTTTTACCTATTCGGCACGACATTATATATTTTTTAAACCCTGTATTTTTGACAGGTGGTGAACATGCTACATGCAGCCTTAATGACCATTTGAGTACTGGACTGGCTTCAAGTCCAATTAACCAACCAACCGTTTTACCATGCACTATTAACTACCACTCGTTAAAACTATCATCCTCTCTTCAACTACCCTCCGGCAACCAATTACAAAACCCTTCCTGAACAAGCTCTAAATCACACCCAGGACAAATTTCAATTTAACCAGTAATTAACCGGCGGTAAACAACTGTGGAGAATAAGAACTATTACCCAGAGATGATGATAACGTGTGTATATATAACCTTCGTCCGGCCCTTGATATAACAGGTCATTGCTCATCCTGGTAAGGACAAGAGGCTAGAGCCGCTAGACTATCCTATGAATAAGAATCCCACAAACATGTAGCTAACTTGTCGTGTCACGTGGGTCGACCGATGCTCATTACTTAGAATTATTTATTACTTAATACCGCTCGTTTCGTAGTTACAATAATAATAATATACTGCTTGTTGAGTTAGTACACAAACAGGGAGTAGAATGAAATTAATTCAGAGGCGTCCACACCACCGTATGTCCTTCGATGGTGGGTACAGCATCTAGCTTGGCTGGATGCACCATTGTTAAGGATTTTGTGGTCTAGTGGTCTACAGCGTCATGCATTTTCTCTCACCATGAGGCGGGCCAAAATAGCATGGGTTCGACTCCTTGGCTAAT
>NC_091335.1:21521186-21628686 GCF_038502225.1 Cherax quadricarinatus | reverse complement strand
AGTGTTTTAGAATCTAAGGTTAAAGTGTTGAAGGAGGAGGTTGTACTGCTTCAGGAGGAAAATAGGAGGCTGAAGCTTCGCCTAGATTGGTTTGGGAGTGAGAGTGAGATGGATGGAGCTGGTAAGGAGGAAATGGTCACCAGCAGTGAGAGTGGCAGCTGCTTTAAGTGACAAGTGGTTCACAGTTCAGGAAGAAAGAAGATAAGGAGGATTAATAGAGAAGATGTAAACGTAGGAAATCGATTCTCTGTTCTCCAGGGTGAATGTACCTTAGTGGTTAGTGAGGTTAAAGGTATCACTGACTCCCCTGCTAATCAAGGTAAGAATATTTTAGTTGTAGAAGATTCTCAGGTAGGATATATGGACAGTGCTTTTTGTAACAGAGATAGGAAGGTCAGACAGAGGGTGTGCCTCCCAGAAGCTGGTGTTGGTGACATAGCAGGCAGCAGGTTGGATGATATTATGTCAGGTAATGAGAACAAGCCTATTATCTTAGTGCTGGGGGTAATGACATTGTGAAAGGCAGGAGACAGGAGCTACTGAATAAGTACAGGTCAGACATAGAAGTAGTCAGGTCACAGGGAGGGATCTCAATCATATGTACCATCTTGCCTAGAAAGGGAGTGGGCAATGAATGGATGTCTAGGGCAATTGTTATAAATTGCTGGCTAGACAGATACTGCAAGGAACTTGCAATCCCGTTCACTGATAACTGGGATAAATTCTATGGCAAACGTGATATGTATGCAAAAGATGGGGTTCCTCTCTCTAGGGCTGGAGTGGTTGCAGTAGCCAATTTGATTGAGGGGGTAAATGATGACTTGTCTAGGACTTTAAACTGATAGATTACAGAGGTATGAGTGTTTGTGGGAAACAGGCTGCAGTATTAGGGTTGAAAACAGCAGATATTTCTGGGATACTTCAGGGATATGTTTAAAAGACAATGCTCAAAATAAAGTTGCTAGTAAAGGCAAAGCAATTAATCAACAAACAGAGAGAGTGACTAGCTCCCTTAAGGTTTACTATACAAATAGCAGGAGTCTAAGAAATAAGATAGACGAGCTAAGATTACTTGCAAGTGCAGGTAATATAGATATTATTGTTATAACAGAGATATGGTTTAACCTGAAAGATAGAGAAATGACTTCTGAATGCAGCATACAGGGTTATAAACTATACCACACTGACAGGGTCAACAGGAAGGGTGGTGGTGTGGCGATGTATGTCAGAGAAAATTTAAATTGTCTTAGACATAAGATTAGATGCATTGGGCACAGAATCTGTTTGGCTACAGTTTCACGAGGGTCGTGAAAAATTAATTTTGGGTGTGATTTATAGGCCCCCCAGACCTTGAAAGAGTGCAGTAAGCTGTTATGGGACAAAATTTATATGGCATCTAGATATGAAAATGTGTTAATGGGGGATTTTAACTTCAGACAAATTGATTGGAACAATGTAACAGGAAATCTTGAGTCTAGTGTCTTTCTCGATACGGTTCACGATTGCTTTTTAAAACAGTTTGTGACAAAACCAATTAGCAGAAACAATCTGCTTGACTTGGCTCTTGCCAACAAAGAATCACTAATTTAATCTTGAGGTTAATGATGAGCTTGGGGAAAGCGATCACAAATCACTTAGTTTCAATATATCATGCAATTACCCAGATAACTGCAATCAAATCTCTGTCCCAGACTTTTGCTTGGCCAATTTCATGGGACTGAGAAATTACCTGGGTGAGCTAAATTGGGATGGCCTGACTATGGGTCAGGTAGGTGATCTAGCTGCCCAGACAACTTTTGTTCCGAGTAGGGTAATTAGATTAACAAAAGTGATCCCAAATGGATGAACAATAGATTAAAACATCTGATTGGTCAAAAGAGAGGCATACATAGGCATATCAAAAGAGGGGATGGGCAGTTAAGAAATCAGCATATTCAATTAAAGAGAAATAAAAAAAAGAATAAGAAAAGCAAAAAGGGAGGCTAAGGTTGCAAGGGATTCGAAGACTAACCCGAAAGGGTTCTTTCAGGTATACATAAGTAAGATTAGGGACAAGACTGGCCCACTTAAGAGTAACTCAGGTCAGAGCACTGACAGTGATAAGGATATGTGTGAAATTTTCAATACTTACTTCCTCTCAGTTGTTACCCAGGAAAATACTAGCGAAATTCCAGAAATAATAGATTATGAAGAACAGGACGATAATAAACTATGTACGATTGCGGTAACTAGTGACATGATCCTCAGACAAACAGAGAAACTAAAATCTAACAAATCCCCAGGCCCTGATGAACTGTTTGCAAGGGTGTTAAAGGAATGTAAAGAGGAACTTAGCATACCTTTGGCTAACTTTTTCAACGTATCACTACAAACTGTTATGGTGCCTGATAAGTGGAAAATGGCAAATGGAATACCTATTTACAAGGCAGGTGACAGGTCCTTAGCTTCGAACTATAGACCAATAAGCCTTACCTCCATAGTGGGAAAATTTATAGAATCAATATTTGCCGAAACAATTCATAGCCATCCTGAAAGGCATAAATTGTTTAATGAATCTCAACACGGTTTTACAAAGGGACATTCCTGTCTTACGAATTTACTAACTTTTTTCACTAAGGTGTTTGAGGAGTTAGATTATGGTAACGAATATGATATTGTGTATATGGACTTCAGTAAAGCTTGATAGAGTTCCACGTCAGAGGCTATTGAGGAAACTTAAGGCACACAGAATAGGAGAATTTTTTTCCTGGATAGAGGCATGGTTGACAAATAGGCAGCAGATTGTTTGCATAAATGGGGAGAAATCAGAATGGGGGCACGTCACAAGCGGTGTTATGCAGGGGTCAGTGTTGGGCCCCTCGTTGTTCACAATTTACATAAACGACATAGATGAGGGAATAAATAGTGACATGAGCAAATTTGGTGATAACACCAACATAGGCTGTCGAATTCATTCTAATGAGGACACTAGAGCACTCCAAGATGATTTGAATAGACTGATGCAATGGTCGGAGAAGTGGCAGATGCAGTTTAATATAGACAAATGCAAAGTTCTAAATGTTGGACAGGAAAATAACCATGTGACATATAAACTAAATAATGTAGATCTTAATATTACAGACTGCAAAAAGTATTTAGGAGTTCTGGTTAGCAGTAATCTAAAACGAAGACTACAGTGCATTAGTGTCCACAATAAAGCTAACAGAATCCTTGGCTTCATATCTAGAAGTATAAATAATAGAAGTCCTTAGGTTGTTCAACTCGATATATCCTTGGTTAGGCCTCGTTTAGATTATGCTGCACAGTTCTGGTCACCGTATTACAGAATGGATATAAATGCACTGGAAAACGTACAGAGGAGGATGACAAAGTTGATCCCATGTATCAGAAATCTTCCCTATGAGGATAGACTGAGGGCCCTGAATATGCACATTCTCGAAAGGCGTAGAATTAGGGGGGATATGATCGAGGTGTATAAATGGAAAACAGGAATAAATAGAGAGGATGTAAATAGCGTGCTCAAAATTTCCAGCCAAGACAGGACTCGCAACAATGGTTTCAAGTTGGAAAAATTCAGATTCATGAAGGATATAGGAAAACATTGGTTTGGTAATAGAGTTGTGGATGAGTGGAACAAACTCCCGAGTACCGTCATAGACGCTAAAACGTTGTGTAGATTTAAAAATAGGTTAGATAAATACATGATTGTGGATGAATGATTCAGAGAACCGACACGTTAATAAATTAGACACAAGTGCAACTCTTGGGTACCTTTACTGAGGAAACGTTTTGCCACACAGTGGCTTCATCAGTCCATACAAAGGAGAATCGTGAAGAACAGGAGGAGAATGAAGAAATCAGTCCCTCAAACTTGAGTCGATGTGGTCAGTCCATCAATCTTGATGTCGGTTCTCTGAACCATTCATCCACAATCCTGTCAGACACTGCAACTTCTTGGGATCTTAATGCTTGGAAATTCTTCGCTTGCCTAACCCTTGGGCACGACCTACTTCCACACTGAACAAATGTGACACCACCTACGTCTGCTGCACCTCTTCTGCCTACGGTATATAAGCTACTTCTCTGCACATATGCTGTATTCTATTCAAGATTGATGGACTGACCACATCGACTCAAGGTTGAGGGACTGATTACCTCATTCTCCTACTGCTTTTCACGATTCTCCTTTGTATGGACTGATGAAGCCACTATGTGGCGAAACGTTTCCTCAATAAAGATACCCAAGAGTTGCACACGTGTCTATTTATCAATACATGATTGGTGTGGGTGGGTATGACTTGGACCCGACTAGCTTGTGCTAGGTCTGATGCCGTGCTCCTTCCTTAAGCGGAAGTTCCCTAACTAGGTGGGTCATTGGGCTTAGCCGGGGGCGGGGGGGGGGGACATGGACCTGCATCGCATGGGTCAGTAGGCCTGCTACAGTGTTCCTCCTTTATGTATGACTTTAGGTACCTGTTCAGCTCCATCTTGAAGGCAGTCAGAGGTCTACTGGTAATTTCCCTTATGCTTGGTAAGAGGCTGTTGAATAGTCTTCGGCCCTGGACACCTATTGTTTTCTCTTAATGTACTCCTTGCGCCTCTGCTTTTCATTGGAGGTATGTTGCCAGTGAAGAGGAGGGGCCAGGAGCTGAGATTCGGCCCCTGCAAGTACATAAAGCTGAGTGTACACACACACACACACACACACACACACACACACACACACACACACATGCTCATGCATGCAGGGCAAAGCTCCTGATCATGGGTGACTTTAACCACAAGGAAATCGATTTAGAGAACTTGGAGCCACATGGGGGCCAAGATACACGGAGGGCTAAGATGATGGCGGTGGTACTGGAAAACTTCATGTAACAACACGTAAGGGGCACTACAAGAGAGAGAGGAGAGGATGAGCCAGCAAGATTGGACCTAGTATTCACCTTGAGTAGATATTGAGGACATCACATGAAAAACCCCTTGGGGCCAGCGATCATGTGGTTTTAAGATTCGACTACACAGCCGAGCTACAAGTGGAGGGGGAAGCAGGAAGGCCAGGGCAAATGAAGCCAAACTACAAGAAAGGGGAATACACGGGAATGAGGAACTTCCTGAACAGGGTTCATTGGGACAGAGAACTGGCAGGGAAGCCAGTTAATGAGATGATGGAATATGTAACAACAATGTGTAAGGAGGCTGAGGAGAGGTTTGTGCCCAAGGGTAACAGGAATAATGAAAAAGCCAGGATGAGCCCATGGTTCACCCAAAGGTGAAGCGAGGCAAAAACCAAGTATGCTAGGGAATGGAAGAAGTATAGAAGGCAAAGGACCCAGGAGAATAAGGAGAGCAGTCGTAGAGCCAGAAATGAATATGCACAGATAAGAAGGGAGGCCCAACAACAATATGAAAACGACATAGCAGCGAAAGCCAAATCTTACCCGAAGCTGTTATACAGCAACATCAGGAAGAAAACAGCCAAGGACCAGGTAATCAGGCTAAGGAAGGAAGGAGGAGAGACAACTAGAAATGACCGTGAAGTATGTGGGGAGCTCAACAAGAGATTCAAAGAAGTGTTCACAGAGGAGACAGAAGGGGCTCCAGAAAGACGAAGAGGTGGGGTACACCACCAAGTGCTGGACACAGTACATACAACCGAGGAAGACGTGAAGAGGCTGTTGAGTGAGCTAGATACCTCAAAGGCAATGGGGCCAGATAACATCTCTCCATGGGTCCTGAGAGAGGGAGCAGAAGCACTATGTGTACCCCTAACAACAATATTCAATACATCTATCGAAACGGGGAGATTGCCTGAGGTATGGAAGATAGCAAATGTAGTCCCAATCTTTAAAAAAGGAGACAGACATGAAGCACTAAACTACAGACCAGTGTCACTGACATGTATAGTATGCAAAGTCATGGAGAAGATTTATCAGGAGAAGAGTGGTGGAACACCTAGAAAGGAATGATCTCATCAACAGCAGCCAACATGGTTTCAGGGACTGGAAATCCTGTGCCACAAACCTACTGGAGTTCTATGACATGGTGACAGCAGTAAGACAAGAGAGAGAGGGGTGGGTGGATTGCATTTTCTTGGACTGCAAGAAGGCGTTTGACACAGTTCCACACAAGAGATTAGTGCAAAAACAGGAAGACCAAGCAGGGATAACAGAGAAGGCACTACAACGGATCAGGGAATACTTGTCAGGAAGACAGCAGCGAGTCATGGTACGTGGCGAGGTGTCAGAGTGGGCGCCTGTGACCATCGGGGTCCCACAGGGGTCAGTCCTAAGACCAATGCAGTTTCTGGTATTTGTGAACGACATGGTGGAAGGAATAGACTCCGAAGTGTCCTTGTTTGCAGATGACATGAAGTTGATGAGACGAATTAATTCGATCGAAGACCAAGCAGAACTATGAAGGGATCTGGACAGGCTGCAGACCTGGTCCAGCAATTGGCTCCTGGAGTTCAACTCCACCAAGTGCAAAGTCATGAAGACTGGGGAAGGGCAAAGAAGACCGCAGACGGAGTACAGTCTAGGGGGTCAGAGACTACAAACCTCACTCAAGGAAAAAGATCTTGGGGTGAGTATAAAACCAGGCACATTTCCTGAAGTGCACATAAACTGCTGCAGCATATGGGCGCCTAGCAAACCTCAGAACAGCATTCCGACATCTTAATAAGGAATCGTTCAGGACCTTGTATCGTAGGGGTTCTTAAATGGAGATATCGAGGGTTGAAGGTAGACACACTTGTTGGATGGTAACGATATATTGTCAGACTGTGATGATGGGAGATGGAGCCCAGCCTTGCCGTGTTCTAGCCTGGATGTCTAACGCCGACTGAGGAGGCGGCAGAGGTACGAACGTACACATGTGCATCCCGTGACGTCACACAAACAGTCACAGGCCTAGGGATCTCCTATCTAAAGCACATGGATGATACTGATATGCTATACAACACAGGGATCAGCAACTATGCTGACACTTGTACACCATGTACATTAGACCCACACAGGAGTATGCGGCACCAGTTTGGAACCCACACCTAGCCAAACACGTAAAGAAACTAGAGAAAGTGCAAAGGTTTGCAACAAGACTAGTCCCAGAGCTAAGAGGTATGTCCTACGAGGAGAGGTTAAGGGAAATCGACCTGACGACACTGGGGGACAGAAGAGATATGGGAGACATGATAACGACATACAAAATACTGAGAGGAATTGACAAGGTGGACAAAGACAGGATGTTCCAGAGATGGGACACAGCAACAAGGGGACACAGTTGGAAGTTGAAGACACAGATGAATCACAGGGATGTTAGGAAGCATTTCTTCAGCCACAGAGTAGTCAGGAAGTGGAATAGTTTGGGAAGCGATGTAGTGGAGGCAGGATCCATACATAGCTAAGCAGAGGTATGATAAAGCTCACGGTTCAGGGAAAGTGACATAGTAGCGACCAGTGAAGAGGCGGGGCCAGAAGCTAGGACTCGACCCCTGTAACCTCAACTAGGTGAGTACAGATAAATAAGACATCTGCACTAAACATATGAAGAACCTTTTAAAAAACAAGAACGAACATGCACAAGACAACTTGACAACGAAAATGGAAAGAGGGTCAACAGAGCAGCTGAATTAAGGGAGGGAGGGATGGAGGGAGGGAAGGAGGGAGGGCAGGAGGGAAGGAGAGAGGGAAGGAGGGAGGGAAGGGGGAAAGGAAGGAGGGAGGGAGGTAAGCAGGTAGGATGACTCCATCTTTCTGCTATGTCCTGACCGCGAAATACTGTGGATGTCCTTGACACTGTTGAGTATTCCACAATGACACACGCACAAGCGCATGCTCGCACGAGCGCACGCAAACTTCCAGACACAGACCGGGACGCACACAGACAGGCACGTACACTCAGACAGACAGACACACACGCACGCACGCACGCACGCACACACACTAGGGGAGAGACTGTCAATACGTACTCATAATTCACATAATGAGCAAAGCGGAAACCCTCCCCTGGAAGACAAACACTTGACCCAAGGCACAAGGAAGGAGCGAAGGAAAGAAGGAGGAGGAGAAATCGGTGTATGATGACGAAGCTATGTAGGAGAACAAGAAAACAATAGAGCTAAGAGTAGATGAAACAGGATGACGCAAAGAAAGTGTAGGATGAAGAGGAGAAAGAAAAGAATGAACTGAAAAATTTCACTCGTACTCACCTAGTTGTGGTTGCAGGGGTCGATTCACAGCTCCTGGCCCCGCCTTTTCACTGGTCGCTACTAGGTCACTCTCCCTGCACCATGAGCTTTATCATACCTCTGCTTAAAGCTATGAATGAATCCTACCTCCACTACATCACTTCCCAAACTATTCCACTTCCTGACAACTCTGTGACTGAAGAAATACTTCCTAACATCCCTGTGATTCATCTGAGTCTTCAACTTCCAACTTTGTCCCCTTGTTGCTGTGTCCATCTCTAGAACATTCTGTCTGTCCACCTTGTCAATTCCTCTCAGTATATGTCATTATTATGTCCCCTCTATCTCTCCTGTCCTCCAGTGTCGTCAGGTCGAGTTCCCTTAACCTGTCCTCGTAGGACATACCCCTTAGCTCTGGGACTAGTCTTGTTGCAAACCTTTGCACTTTTAGTTTCCTTACGTGTTTGGCTAGGTGTGGGTTTCAAACTGGTGCCGCATACTCCAATATGGGCCTAACGTACACAGTGTACAGGGTCCTGAACGATTCCTTATTATGATCGGGGAATGCTGTTCTTAGGTTTGCTATGTGCCCATATGTTGCAACATTTATTTGGTTGAGATGTGCCTGGTGTTATACTCACCCCAAGATCTTTTTCCTTGATTGAGGCTTGTAGTCTCTCCACTTGACTGTACTCTGTCTGCGGTCTTCTTTGCCCTTCCCCAATCTTCATGACGTTGCACTTAGTGGGGTTGAACTCCAGGACGAGGCCTGCAGCCTGTCCAAATCCCTTTATAGTTTTGCTTGGTCCTCGTCCGACTGAATTCATCATCATCTTCACATCATCTGTAAACAGGGACACTTCGGAGTCTATTTCCTCCGCCATGTCGTTCACAAATACAAGAAACAGCACCGGTCCTAGGACTGACCCCTGTGGATCCCCACTCGTCACAGGCACCCACTCTGACACCTCGCCACGTACCATGACTCGCTGTTGTCTTCCTGACAGGTAATCCCTGATCCATTGTAGGGCTTATTTTGCTATCCCTGCCTGGTCGTCCAGCTTTTGCACTAATCTCTCGTGTGGAACTGTGTCAAACGCCTTCTTATAGTCCAAGAAAATGCAATCTACCCACCCCTCTTTCTCTTGTCTTACTGCTGTCACTCTGTCATAGAACTCCAGTACATTTATGACACAGGATTTCCCCTCCCTGAAACCGTGTTGGCTGTTGGTGATAAGCTCATTCCTTTCAAGGTGTTTCACCATTCTTCTCCTGATAATCTTCTCCATGACTCTGCATACTATACATGTCAGTGACACTGGTCTATAGTTTAGTGCTTCATGTATGTCTCCTTTTTTAAAACTTGGGACTATATTTGCTGTCTTCCATACCTCAGGTAATCTTCCTGTTTCGATAGATGTGTTGAATATTGTTGTTAGGGGTACACATAGTGTCTCTGCTCCCTCTCTCAGGACCCATGGAGAGATGTTATCCGGCCCCATCGCCTTTGAGGTATCTAGCTCACTCAACAGCCTCTTCACTTCTTTCTTGGTTGTATGTATTCTGTCCAGCACTTGGTGCTGTATCCCATCTCTCCGTCTTTCTGGAGTCCCTTCTGTCTCTTCTGTGAACACTTCTTTGAATATGTGTTGAGTTCCTCACATACTCCGCGGTCGTTTCTTGTGATCTCTCCTCCTTCCTTCCTTAGCCTGATTACCTAGTTCTTGACTACTGTTTTCCTCCTGATGTGGCTGTATAACAGCTTCAGGTCAGATTTTGCTTTCGCTGCTATGTCATTTTCATATTGTCGTTGGGCCTCCCTTATCTGTTCATATTCATTTCTGGCTCTACGACTGCTCTCCTTATTCTCCTGGGTCCTTTGCCTTCTATACTTCTTCCATTCCCTAGCACACTTGATTTTTACCTCCCTGCACCTTTGGGTGAACCATGGGCTCATCCTGGCTTTTTCATTATTCCTGTTATCCTTTGGTACAAACCTCTCCTCAGCTTCCTTACATATTGTTGTTACATATTTACTGACTTCCCTGCCAATTCTCTGTCCCACTGAACCCCGTTCAGGAAGTTCCTCATTCCCGCATAGTCCCCTTTCTTGAAGTTTGGCTTCTTTCGTTCGGCTCTTCCTGCTTCTCCCTCCATTTGTAACTCTGTGTATTCGAATCTTAAAACCACATGATCGCTGGCCCCAAGGGGTCTTTCATATGTGATGTCCTCAATATCTGCATTACTCAGTGTGTGTGTGTTTGTGTGTGTGTGTGTGTGTGTGTGTGTGTGTGTGTGTATGTATGTATGTATGTGTGTGTGTGTGTGTGTGTGTGTGTGTGTGTGTGTGTGTGTGTGTGTGTGTGTGTGTGTGTGTGTGTGTGTGTATGTGTATGTTTCAAATTTATTCTTGTGGGTCTGGAGTTTCTGCTCCTAATCATGTTTCAATCTGGCCTGGTTGGTTCCAACAGCCTGGCTTATTCAGACGATCCGTCTCAAATACAACCTACCTAACATTCTCCACCCTATAAATACTCATGTACTCTACCCAGGTAGATCTGACTTGACAAAGCTCACTGTGTGGTCGAAACGTTGTCAATAAAGGATCACGTTATACTGCATTTGTATCTTTTTCCACTACGTCTCTTGTTTACTACAGTCACGCTGAAAGACTTCTTAATGTTCCGTTGGCTTATTTGTACCTTCATTTTCTATTTAGGTTCCTTTACCATATTGAAATAACAGTAATGCGTGATGCTGTTTCATAGTGTCTGTACCCACTATAATTCTTCAACAGCTACCTAAGCTTCAGTGTCTACTGAGGGACTGGGTCAGAGGGCTTTTTACAGTCTGGGAATATGCAGTCCACTCATTCTTTCCCTACACAAATGACCCGCACATAGGAGAGAGAAGCTTAATGACGATGGTATTGTGCCTTTATTTTCTTCATTCTTTCCCTTTTCTTAATCCATGTTTGTTACTGGTAACACTCTTCTAATCCCCTGCAGCAAATTAGGATCACAACGAGAAAAATAAAGAAGCTGGGTGGCTCCAGTTTACTAGTGTTCAAGTTTCTTCATTATAGCAACAATACACTGGTTTATAGTTACCTCTTACTGTTAGCTTTTTGAGTGTGTGTGTGTGTGTGTGTGTGTGTGTGTGTGTGTGTGTGTGTGTGTGTGTGTGTGTGTGTGTGTGTGTGTGTGTGTGTGTGTGTGTGTGTGTTTTGTAACTGGTCTTATTATATTTAAGTAATTAAGTGTTTGACCATTTTGGGGATCGAGTCCTGCGGTATTTACTTTTGGCCTCGTGTGTCAAGTCAACCTCATTTATACTGTTACTTGTATAATCTCTTCTTCACTACTTTCATTAAGCTAAGTACTTTAAAGTGTCTGTGCAGTTCGTGAGGAGCTTCCGATCATGTTCCCTCAGCTCTGACTTTCTCAGTTTGTTCAATACCGCTTCCCTGTACACTGTGACCATGTCTCCTCTGATGTAGTTTAGATTCCCTAGTCATTCCTCCAAGACCTTACGCTGCAGCTCCGGGAAAAACACTGTTGACAAACCTTGGAAGATTTTTTTTAAGAGTCTTTACGTGTCTGACAGGCTGAGGGCTCCATGCTGGCGCTGCATACTCAAGTACTATTCTTACGTAACTTGTATAAAGCCGCATTCTCATGCTCCTGCTGCTGCTGCTGCTGCTGCTGCTGCTGCTGCTGCTGCTATTGCAGCTCTTGTTGTTGTAGCTGCTGCTGCTCCCCTTCCTCCACCACCACCACCACCACCACCACCTCCACCACCATCACCACCTTCTCCAACACCACCACCTCGGAGAAAATCTCCGTACCCTTCCATTAGCTATGAATAGCAAATGTATAAACAAACAAACAGCCAATGGTTTCAGCGCCCCGCCCTTCACCCCATGAATAATAAAATGAGCCTAAACAAGTGTCATTTGGAGAAGATGGGGTGATGGGGTGCAAGGTGGGGTGATGGTGTGCAAGGTGGTGTGGTGTGCAAGGTGGGTTGATGGGGTGCAAGGTAGGGTGATGGTGTGCAAGGTGGGGTGATGGGGTGAAGGTAGGGTGATGGGGTGCAAGGTGGGGTGATGGTGTGCAAGGTGGGGTGATGGGGTGCAAGGTGGGGTGATGGTGTGCAAGGTGGTGTGGTGTGCAAGGTGGGGTGATGGTGTGCAAGGTGGGGTGATGGGGTGCAAGGTGGGCTGATTGAGTGCAAGGTGGGGTGTTGGTGTGCAAGTTGGGGTGTGGGGGTGCAAGGTGGGGTGATGGTGTGCAAGGTGGGGTGATGGGGTGAAGGTAGGGTAATGGGGTGCAAGGTGGGGAGTTGATGTGCAAGGTGGGGTGATGGGGTGCAAGGTGGGGTGATGGTGTGCAAGGTGGGGTGATGGTGTGCAAGGTGGGGTGATGGTGTGCAAGGTGGGGTGATGGTGTGCAAGGTGGGGTGATGGTGTGCATGGTGTGGAGTTGGTGTGCAAGGTGGGGTGATGGGGTGCAAGGTGGGGTGATGGTGTGCAAGGTGGGGTGATGGTGTGCAAGGTGGGGTGATGGGGTGCAAGGTGGGGTGATGGTGTGCAAGGTGGGGTGATGGTGTGCAAGGTGGGGTGATGGTGTGCAAGGTGGGGTGATGGGGTGAAGGTAGGGTGATGGGGTGCAAGGTGGGGTGATGGTGTGCAAGGTGGGGTGATGGTGTGCAAGGTGGGGTGATGGTGTGCAAGGTGGGGTGATGGTGTGCAAGGTGGGGTGATGGGGTGCAAGGTGGGGTGATGGTGTGCAAGGTGGAGTGATGGTGTGCAAGGTGGGGTGATGGTGTGCAAGGTGGGGTGATGGTGTGCAAGGTGGGGTGTTGGGGTGCAAGGTGGGGGGCTGGGGTGCAAGGTGGGGTGATGGGGTGCAAGGTGGGGTGATGGTGTGCAAGGTGGGGTGATGGTGTGCAAGGTGGGGTGATGGGGTGCAAGGTGGGGTGATGGTGTGCAAGGTGGGGTGATGGTGTGCAAGGTGGGGTGATGGTGTGCAAGGTGGGGTGATGGTGTGCAAGGTGGGGTGATGGTGTGCAAGGTGGGGTGATGGTGTGCAAGGTGGGGTGATGGTGTGCAAGGTGGGGTGAAGGTAGGGTGAGGGGGTGCTAGGTGGGGTGATGGGGTGCAAGGTGGGGTGATGGGGTGCAAGGTGGGGTGATGGTGTGCAAGGTGGGGTGATGGTGTGCAAGGTGGGGTGTTGGGGTGCATGGTGGGGTGATGGGGTGCAAGGTGGGGTGATGGTGTGCAAGGTGGGGTAATGGGGTGCAAGGTGGGGTGATGGTGTGTAAGGTGGGGTGATGGTGTGCAAGGTAGGGTGATGGGGTGCAAGGTGGGGTGATGGGGTGAAGGTAGGGTGATGGGGTGCAAGGTGGGGTGATGGGGTGAAGGTAGGGTGATGGGTGCAAGGTGGGGTGATGGGGTGCAAGGTGGGGTAATGGGGTGCAAGGTGGGGTGATGGGGTGAACGGTGGGGTGATGGGGTGCAAGGTGGGGTAATGGGGTGCAAGGTGGGGTGAGGGGGTGCAAGGTGGGGTGATGGGGTGCAAGGTGGGGTAGTGGGGTGAAGGTAGGGTGATGGGGTGCAAGGTGGGGTAACGGGGTGCAAGGTGGGGTGATGGGGTGAAGGTTGGGTGTTGGGGTGCAAGGTGGGGTGATGGGGTGCAAGGTGGGGTGATGGTGTGCAAGGTAGGGTGATGGGGTGCAAGGTGGGGTGATGGGGTGCAAGGTGGGATGATGGGGTGCATGGTGGGGTAATGGGGTGCAAGGTGGGGTGATGGGGTGCAAGGTGGGGTGATGGGGTGCAAGGTGGGGTGGTGGAGTGCAAGGTGGGGTGATGGTGTGCAAGGTGGGGTGATGGTGTGCAAGGTGGGGTGATGGGGTGCAAGGTGGGGTAGTGGAGTGCAAGGTGGGGTGATGGGGTGCAAGGTGGGGTGATGGGGTGCAAGGTGGGATGATGGGGTGCAAGGTGGGGTGATGGGGTGCAAGGTGGGGTGATGGGGTGCAAAGTGGGGTGATGGGGTGCAAAGTGGGGTGATGGGGTGCAAGATGGGGTGTTGGGGTGCATGGTGGGGTAGTGGGGTGCAAGGTGGGGTGATGGTTTGCAAGGTGGGGTGATGGTGTGCAAGGTGGGGATGATGGTGTGCAAGGTGGGGTGATGGTGTGCAAGGTGGGGTGATGGTGTGCAAGGTGGGGTGATGGGGTGTAAGGTGGGGTGATGGTGTGCAAGGTAGGGTGATGGGGTGCAAGGTGGGGTGATGGGGTGAAGGTAGGGTGATGGGGTGCAAGGTGGGGTGATGGGGTGAAGGTAGGGTGATGGGTGCAAGGTGGGGTGATGGGGTGCAAGGTGGGGTAATGGGGTGCAAGGGGGGGTGATGGGGTGAAAGGTGGGGTGATGGCGTGCAAGGTGGGGTAATGGGGTGCAAGGTGGGGTGATGGGGTGCAAGGTGGGGTGATGGGGTGCATGGTGGGGTTGTGGGGTGAAGGTAGGGTGATGGGGTGCAAGGTGGGGTGATGGGGTGCAAGGTGGGGTAACGGGGTGCAAGGTGGGGTGATGGGGTGAAGGTAGGGTGATGGGGTGCAAGGTGGGGTGATGGGGTGCAAGGTGGGGTGATGGTGTGCAAGGTCGGGTGATGGGGTGAAAGGTGGGGTGATGGGGTGCAAGGTGGGGTAATGGGGTGCAAGGTGGGGTAATGGGGTGCAAGGTGGGGTGATGGGGTGCAAGGTGGGGTGATGGGGTGCAAGGTGGGGTAGTGGGGTGCAAGGTGGGGTGATGGTGTGCAAGGTGGGGTGATGGTGTGCAAGGTGGGGTGATGGGGTGCAAGGTGGGGTAGTGGAGTGCAAGGTGGGGTGATGGGGTGCAAGGTGGGGTGATGGGGTGCAAGGTGGGATGATGGGGTGCAAGGTGGGGTGATGGGGTGCAAGGTGGGGTGATGGGGTGCAAAGTGGGGTGATGGGGTGCAAAGTGGGGTGATGGGGTGCAAGATGGGGTGATGGGGTGCAAGGTGGGGTGATGGGGTGCAAGGTGGGGTGATGGTTTGCAAGGTGGGGTGATGGTGTGCAAGGTGGGGATGGTGTGCAAGGTGGGGTGATGGTTTGCAAGGTGGGGATGATGGTGTGCAAGGTGGGGTGATGGTGTGCAAGGTGGGGTGATGGTGTGCAAGGTGGGGTGATGGGGTGCAAGGTGGGGTGATGGTGTGCAAGGTGGGGTGATGGGGTGCAAGGTGGGGTGATGGGGTGAAAGGTGGGGTGATGGGGTGCAAGGTGGGGTGATGGGGTGCAAGGTGGGGTGATGGGGTGCAAGGTGGGGTGATGGGGTGCAAGGTGGGGTAGTGGGGTGCATGGTGGGGTGATGGTGTGCAAGGTGGGGTGATGGGGTGCAAGGTGGGGTGATGGGGTGCAAGGTGGGGTGATGGGGTGCAAGGTGGGGTGAAGGGGTGCAAGGTGGGGGTGATGGGGTAGTGGGGTGCAAGGTTGGGTGATGGGGAGGTGTGGTGTAAGGTGGGGTGATGGGGTAGTGGGGTGCAAGGTGGGGGTGATGGGGTAGTGGGGTGCAAGGTAGGGAATGGTGAGTTATGGTGCAAGGTGGGGTGAAGGGCTGCAAGGTGGGGTGATGGGGAGGTGTGGTGCAAGGTGGGGTGATGGGGAGGTGTGGTGCAAGGTGGGGTGCAAAGTGTGGTGATTGGGAGGTGTGGTGCAAGGTGGGGTGATGAGGAGGTGTGGTGCAAGGTGGGGTGATGGGGAGGTGTGGTGCAAGGTGGGGTGAAGGGGTGCAAGATGGAGGTGATGGGTTAGTGGGGTGCAAGGTGGGATGATGGGGTAGTGGGATGCAACGTGGAGTGATGGGGTAGCTTGGTGTAAGGAGTGTAGTGGGGTTTAAGGAGGGGTGATGGGGTAGTGGGATGCAAGGTGGGATGATGGGGTGGTGGGGTGCAAGGTGGGGTGAACGGTGGGATGATGGGGTAGTGGGGTGCAAGGTGGGGTGATGGGGTAGTGGGGTGCAAGGTGGGGTGATGGGGTAGTGGGGAGCAAAGTGGGGTGATGGGGTTGTTTGGAACAAGTTGGGGTGATGGGGTAGTGGGGTGCAAGATAGGGTGATGGGGTAGTGGGGTGCAAGCTGGGATGATGGGGTGGTGGGGAGCAAGTTGGGGTGATGGGGAGTGGGGTGCAAGCTGGGATGATGGGGTGGTGAAGAGCAAATTGGGGTGATGGGGTAGCGGGGTGCAAGGTGGGATATGGGGTGCTTGGGAGCAAGTTGGGGTGATGGGGTAATGGGGGACAAGGTGGGATGATGGGGTGGTGGGGAGCAAGTTGGGGTGATGGGGAGTGGGGTGCAAGGTGGGATGATGGGGTGGTGGAGAGCAAATTGGGGTGATGGGGTCGCGGGGTGCAAGGTGGGATGATGGGGTAGTGGGGTGCAAGGTGGGATGATGAGGTGGTGGGAAGCAAGTTGGGGTGTTGGGGTCGCGGGGTGCAAGATGGGATAATGGGGTGGTGGGGAGCAAGTTGGGGTGATGGGGTAGTGGCGTGCAAAGTGGGGAGATGGGTAGTGGGGTGCAATGTGAGGTGATGGGGTAGTGGGGTGCAATGTGAGGTGATGGGGTAGTGGGGTGCAAGGTGGGGTGATGAGGTAGTTGGGTGCAAGGTGGGGGTGATAGGGTGCAAGGTGGGGTGATGGGGTGGTGGGGGCAAGTTGGGGTGATGGGGTAGTTGGGTGCAAGGTGGGGTTTTGGGGTAGTGGGGTGCCAGGTGGGGGTGATAGGGTGCAAGGTGGGGTGGTGGGGAGCAAGTTGGGGTGATGGGATAGTTAGTTGCAAGGTGGGGGTGATGGGGAGGTGGGGTGCAATGTGATGTGATGGGGTAGTGGGGTGCAAGGTGGAGTGATGGGGTAGTGGGGTGCAAGGTGGGGTGATGGGGTAGTGGGTGCAAGGTGGGGTGATGGGTTGGTGGGGATGCAAGGTAGGGTGATGGCTTAGTGGGGTGCGAGGTAGAGTGATGGGGTAGGAGTAATCGGGTGCAAGGTTGGGCAACAGGGGGTGCAATGTTGAGGCGATGGGGGTGCAAGTTGGGGGCGGTGGGGTGCAAGGTAGGGGTGCTTCATGGGGGTCCTAGCTGGTAGTCCTTGTTAGGGTGATTGGTGGGGTCCTGTTAGATGGGCTTGGAAGATGGGGAGAGGGGCCCGGGGAGAGAGGAGGGGACTGGTTGAAGAGGATGGAGAGGTGAGGGGTAAAGGGAGGAGAGGTAAAGGAGGAGGGGTGAAAGGAGTAGTGAAAGGAGACGGGAGGGGCGATGGGGGGAGGGGTTACGAAGGTAGACAACTCTTACGGGAAGGAAATTGAAAATTTTTCCTATTTTTGCAGGAGTCAGAAACTGCACAGAGTAGACCAGCCAGATTTTGTTTCTTGTGTATGTACTTAACGCACGAACGAACTAACGAACGAACGAACGAACGAACGTACGTACGTACGTGTGTGTGTGTGTGTGTGTTTCATGTTCGGCCTATCTGGCCTGGTCTGGGGCTGGGTGGCAGGGGGTGGTGACCCCCCGAAATCGTCTACAAATAGCCTTCAGAGATTTCCATTCGCGTTTGTCCCTCGCGTTTCAGCCTCTCTCCTATTTGCTCTATCAAATCGTCTATCCTGTACGTCGTAATCATGTTTCCCCTGGTCCTCCTCTGTATTTTTGCAAACCTTCGGACGCTGAAGATTTTCTGACTCAGTGTGGGCACCAAACATGTGCCGCGTACCCCTCTGACCAGCACTAAATATATGTATATACGAAAAAAAATGCGAACAAACGATGCAAGATGCAAAACCACGGGGGAAGTTGAAAGATAGCTCTAGGCTTTTCGTGTTGCAATCAACACATCAGGAGCCTGCAGGACTCAAGAAATCGTAATGTCATTACGATTTCTTAAGTCATGTTGACGGCAGTGAAGGGACTTGAGCTAGAGTTCGTCACGGCCACGCTAGCTGGAGATTCGTCTGTAAAAACTTGCATTTGTGGTCACAGAGGTGCCTGTGCTAACTTTCCTATGGTGTAGAAATATACCTAGTTGGATGAATCTTATTGTGGCTAGCTGGTCTAGTGGCTAACGCGACGGGCTGGAGTTTTGAGACTCTATGACCGCGGGTTCAATCCCGGCCGGGGGTATGGTTTAGGAGCCTGCAGTGTTGCAGGAAAGAGGATAAAATCCGAGAGGATAAAATCAGAAAGAACGTTTTGGCTAGCAAAAACGTTCACTATGAAAGTGTTTGATCGTATTTTATTCTCGTATATTATTCTAGTTTTTCTTTATCCAAAAACAATATCACAAGAACCTCCATTATGGGGTTTAATCCTTTTAAATCTCCTCCCTCACTAAAGCATTTGTTTTTATATATAAAATTCGAAAGGTTTCCAAACCCTTTGTAACTCCATCCTACAAATCATTCCATTTCTTACTACACTCACATTCATTCATTCTCTCATTCATTCAATCTCATTCATTCACTCATTCTCTCATTCACTCATTCATTCACTCATCCATCCATTCACTCATCCATCCATTCATTCACCCATCCATCCATTCACCCATCCATCCATTCACTCATCCATCCATTCACTCATCCACCCATTCACTCATCCACCCATTCACTCATCCATTCATTCACTCTCCACTCCAATCCTTTCTTTCCTTACCATCTCCATCCCTCTCTCCTCTCCTTCCTTCCCTTTCTGCCTTCCTCCCGTCCCGTCCTCTCCTTCACCCTCTTCTTCCAACCTCCTCCCCACCTCCCTCTCATCATTACATCCTGGTAAATCCTCCTCACAATGGTAGCTTGTTGGAGGCGCATGTGTGACTCTGGTTGTGTTCCCTAAGCAACCATTGTCAGTCCCAAACACCAATCACAGACAGATAAAGAACTTCAATAACAACCTAAGCCCAGCTGTTAATGGCGTCGTTAGAGTGTGATTTAACGAGAGAGATGATGCGAGGAAGTGGGGAGAAGAGGGAGACGAGGGGAGAAAGTGGGGAGAAGAAAGGGATGATGGAAGTAAGAGAGAAGCATGTGAATCTTTTATGGGTAAATTTTGCGTTGGGAGGGGAGATTACACATGGCTGTAATAGGAATAACACACACACACACACACAGCAAAGAGGCGGGGCCAGGAGCCGTGAATCGACCCCTGCAACCACAAATAGGTAAGTACACATACTCACCGAGACAAGAGAGAGAGGAAGTACCCGAACAGTCATAATAATCAACAATACACTAAGCAATGTCTCGCAGCGAGATATTTCGAGCAGGTAACAGCTGAAACAATATTAACACTAATAAACCAGACTCTTGCTAGACCCCAGCCTCAATATGCTCTCCACTTCTGTTTCCTTAATTGTATAAAAGACGAAGATTAGGATGATAGGGTGTCAAAACGTCATGTCACATAAACAACTCAGAATTTGACAGACTCGTGCATGAGATTTTATTTGTGAAGTGCAGAAAGATACAGCTTTTAATTACCTGACAAAAATGGCATGAAACTCCGTGGCAGGTGGTTTAACATGAATGTGGATAATGCAGCAGTTTCAGAGATTTGTGGAACACTAAAATAATTTCACGGTGGCATCTTCCTCTGACTCAATCATCCTGCCTTTTTCTGCGTCTTCAGCGAATTTGCTCATATCATTGTTATTCCCTCATCAAAGTCATTAATGTATATTATGAACAACAGGGAGGACAAGTGGAACGCCACTTGTTCTCCCTGACGTTTTCTAGCGATATATCCGTTCAGTTCTTGAACAATAAACTGAACACACGTTGTAAATAAAGGGAGCGGGTGGTCACAGTACACACTACAAAACGGCCATGGCCACACTGATGCAATTTCATAACACAAACAATTTGTCTGGTATTTAAAATTAGAAATACTGGAGCAGCTAGTAGTTGACTAGATTCAATGGTTGCTGTAGATATAGTACTGTAGAAGTAGAGGTAGAACATTAAAATGGTATAAAATACCGACAGGTTGTTAGGTAAGACACATATTGTTTCATTCTATGGAACAATGCTCTCCAGACTGAGGGACTGACCACCTCAAAACTTTAAGGGTGATGGACTGATTACATCGTCTTCAAGTATCTTCTGCTTCTATCAACTTTTCTGTACTCGACTGAAGAAGCCTACTGTGTAGGCGAAACGTTTCAAAATAAAGATACCTAACTGTTGCGTATGTGTCTTACCTAACAACAGAAGTAGAGGTAGTTGTAGCCCATGCCCTCTATCCAGTCTGGGTTTCCTCCCCCCCCCCTCCATCCTCGTCTATACTAGAGATGTATCGGATGTGAAAATTTAGATATCCGCGGATGTGTATGATGTCTTACTTATTTTGCGGATTTGGATGCATGTGCGGATATCTGTTTATAGCAAAATGTGGATGCGGATGTAAGAAATTGTGCGGATGTTCCGTAGATGCGGATATTCGATACATCTTTATACTGCGGATATCCGATACATATCAAGACTCTATACTGAAGTAGTAGAGGGTTAAGTAAGAGCTTTCTACTTTAATACCTTTGCCTTAACCATCTGATAATAGAAAATATTAGTTAAATGAAAAAGTAGTGACTAGTTTTCTGCAGAGTGAACTGTACAGTTATCGTTCACTACAGACATAATATACAAACAAGACGATTGCAACTACAGGAGTACCAACTCGGGGCTTCCTACGAATAAAACACCCTGTACGTACAAGCACATTCTTATTCTCTCTCTCTCTCTCTCTCTCTCTCTCTCTCGTGTCAGTTCTGGTATAGTATTCAGGTCGAGTCATTATTGGAATGTCCCTCAAGGGACACGTTAATATAGCTAAGTTAACCCCTTGTGATGAGCACCACAAGGGGAGACACGTCCAGCTGATCACCATAAACAACAGCTTGACACGAGGCGTGGGCAAGACTCGTCTCGTCTCCTGCAAACACAACTAGACAATCACACACTCACACACACACACACACACACACACACACACACACACACACACAAATGCAAGCATCTTTGGAAACTCGGGAAGGTCCAGAAGTTTGCAAGCAAACTAGCCCAACAGAAGAAGGGACTGGACTATGAGGAGAGACTAAAGGCACTGAACCACCCACACCTTTACAGTACACCACCATTAACTTCCACTTCCCTTCTCTTCCTTCACTTACTCCTTAACAATTCAGCCCAGCCGTTGCCGGCCTCTACCTCCCGCCCCTATGAATTGCAGGGGGGGGGGGGACCAACCAACCAGGAACAGCACCCCGGCCAAAAAAATGGGTGACGGGATTGTTCGCGTGACACAAATGCAGAGAGCACTGTAAACATTGCAGACACAGGCACTGGACTCAAGAAAAGACTTGCAGAGTTCCTGGGGGACTCTACATGTGTGTGTGAGAGAGAGAGAGAGAGAGAGAGAGAGAGGGGGTGAGTGGAAGGATGTATAGGTGGGTTGGCACTATTTTCAAGATTCAGAAGATAGTCAAACTACAAAATATGTAGACTTGAAGAAGTACAAAGAAAGAAGAGTGAGGCAACAGGAGACCTGGACAAATATACTAGGATAACACTACAATGTAGGTAGGTAGGTATGGATGTGTGTGTGTACAATGGACAAGTTGTATGAACAACAAGAAGTAGTGCTGACAAGTCTCAGATTCACAGTATCAATCACGAAATCAGAAAAGAGAAGGGTAAAGAGTATGCATTTTCTTAGACTGAAGGAAGATCTTTCAGAGGGGCTTTACAAACTAGAAAAAAACGCAGATACGAGGAAGAATGGGAAATACTACAACAGCTCAAGGACAAACTAGTCAGGCGAGGAAGGGTTGGACTAGGCAAGAGTGACCTATGGGGTTCGTAAGGTTTTATTTTAGATTTTACCGCCGAAGTGGCTTGTTTATTGTACACCCTATATCCATCCTGTGGACGGTAGTGGCTAGTTTATTGTGGACCCCATATCCATCCTGTGGATGGTCGCGCAAGAGCACATGGATACACATTAGCCCTAGGAACTAGGCGCCAAAGGGGTTGACAGGAGTGCATCTGGGAATATATCGACAGATTATGTATTCTCTGTTGCGCGCAAATTTAGAATATCTGGTTGATGTCTGGTATCTTATTTTCGTTAATAACATATTTTGATATCACACAAGGGATCTCTGCAAGGACACTTCTCATTACTGGAAAATTGCCAGACTGGGTGAACTACTACATGTCGCTGTCCACAACGTAAAACTAATGAGAATAATAACGATGGATAAGCAAAAGAAAGTTTGTTGAAAAAAAATTGTAACTGCGACCTATCATAGTAAGGTGATGAAAATCGTAAAGAGATGACCTGGTAAAGAATTAGACACGCGCGTCCTCCAGTGTGTTTATCAATACAAGTACTAGGACATAATGGGAAGACAGTACAACTATACACAAAAGGTGAGGTAATCAGGTCCTCAGCCTTTGAGTTGGTGAAGAGTGCCGTAGTCTTGAAGAATCTGAAGCACAGTCATGTTCATATACGTTTGCCAGGACGGGTCCTGGCCTGGGTCTTCCCCATGTGGTGACCTGGATGTGGATTCCAAAGGAGTGTCAGAGTTCGTACAAGTGATGTACCATTTACAGTCCTATGGCGGGAGCAGCCCTATGACAAGGGTACGGTGTCTTCTGCAGGTCAAGTGGAATACCGCATACAGCCCTAAGGTGGAGGCAGCCCCGAGTGCCAGAACGACTCAGGCGATTCTCTGGAGGTGTGCTGAACACCTGACGTCTGTTAGATGTGAACACAGTCATTGATTTTATTTGATTTAATTGATTTGTTAGGAACTGCGTCCGGACACAGGTCTTAATCCTAAGATGGCCCTTCTGAGGATCTCGAAGGAGATATTAATAAAATTCAGCTGTTCAGCGGCAGAGTTCAGGGTCTTAATGTAGTCCCCGTGTGTTCCACGGTAAAATGTTCAACAACGGACTGAGGTCATCAGACTTCCCATCGCTGTCTCTGGGCCCTGTGCTGGGGGGTGCTGGATGGTCGGGTAAATTTGTCAATAAATGCATGGACTCTGTCCATCATACATATGGTAACGAAGGTCTTCACAGTAGTTCTAAATGTCTCTTTGTTTTCTTCTGAGTTTATCAGGCTGCATATGATATCGGTGAAGCACGTAATAGTCGACATCATTTGATGGCTCAGGGGTAATAAGAGATGTCCTTCAATGCTCTTGTGCAACAGTGCTCCTCACTGGTGACTGTTGTGGGTGTGACTTGGACCTGCCTAGTATGGGCCAGTAGGCCTGCTACAGTGCTCTATCCTTATGTTCTTAAGATCAGAGACCGAGTACAGACTAGACACCAGAAAAGGAAAATCACAGCATCACTAACTACCTCGCCCAAGACACAACCATATTGAATCATACATGATTTACAAGGACAACCAAAAACAACCTTACAAACAGCAAACAAGACCAAACAATCATGTGGAAGCATTCAGCTCTTCCAAGGAGCTACAGAACACTTCATCTCAGTAAAGAGGGAGAGCGTGATAAACAGGCTAGTAATCGGTTAATGGAGAGAGAGAGAGAGAGAGAGAGAGAGAGAGGTGAATGCTTGATGGGGAAGGTAAGCACCCAGACCAACAGTGAGAGGCAGTGAGACAAGCACCAGACCAGCAGTGTGTGAGAAGCAGTGAGACAAGCACCAGACCAGCAGTGTGTGAGAGGCAGTGAGACAAGCACCAGACCAGCAGTGTGTGAGAGGCAGTGAGACAAGCACCAGACCAGCAGTGTGTGAGAGGCAGTGAGACAAGCACCAGACCAGCAGTGTGTGAGAGGCAGTGAGACAAGCACCAGACCAGTCGTGTCCCTTCAATGCTAAACTTGTCTCATTGTGTACAACTGACCTTAAAAATGAGGGGAGGTAGAGAGGGCAGGTGGAGAGGGTGAGGGGGATGGAGGTTGAGAGGGTGAGGGGGAAGGAGGTGGATAGGGTGAGGGGAATAAGGTGGAGAGGGTGAGGAGAACGAGGTGGAGAGGGTGAGGGGGAGGAGGAGGAAGGGAGAAGTGTTGGAGAGGGTGAGGCAACGGAGCAGAGGGAATGGAAAGGATGGAGAAGATGAAATGGAGAGAGAGAGAGAGAGAGATTGGAGAGGGTGAGGGAAGACAGAAGAGATAGGGAAAATGGAATGAAGAGGGTGAGGGAAGGTGGTGGTAAAGGTAGAGCGACAGAAAAAAGGACTAAGAAAGGGAGGGAAGACAGTGAGAGATAGAAGGAGAAGGCAACAAGGAGAAAGGGGGAAGAGGTAAAACAAAAGAAAGGGAAAATTAAAAATGAGAATAAAGGGAGATGGTAGAACAGGTTTGGGGGAAAGTATGGAGGAATAAGAGAGAGAGAAGAATCGAGGGTGGAAGGATGGGAGAGACAAGAGGAGGCCAGAACGGAATTAAAGAAAGTGGAAGGGGGAGGAGGAAACAGATGGGGGGAGGGAGGGAGGGGGGAGGGAGAGAGAGAGAGACAGCAGGATAGGACGAGAAAACGAATAGGAAGAATGTAGAGAGAAAAAAAAGAAGGGGAGAATAAGTTTCATAGGTAATAATGAGATAACATTCATTTTTTTTGAGCGATAACATCGTCAAAAAATCCCCTAGTGATAACCGCCTCAGCAAATATAACTGCAGTTAAAAGCTTACCTTCGTTATATAAAAGTTACGCTGAAACTACGTTCAGAGTACAAGAGGGCCTCGCTTTACAGCGTTTCACTAATACAGCGCTTTTCAATTACACTCATTCATTTATTCAGAATACCTACGATAAATACATTTACCACTCACTACAAGCTAAGGACGAAAATATTTTAAGTAATGTGTGTACTGTATATACATTTTTCTGGGCCTAACTCTACTGCTCACTTAATATGACAGTGTATACAAGTTATCAGGCTTTTATGTGCATTTGAAAGTGAAAAAAAAGGGATTATAAGGTTGTGTTTCACTTTACAGCGGTTTCAGTTTTACATGAGTAACCCGGAACGTAACCTGCTGTATAAACGGGGCTCTTCTGTAGTGAACTCTCTCCTCCCGAGCACTGAACGAGCTTCTTTAAACGCTCCTTACTGCTCACTGCTTGTTAACACAGCAGTGACATCACTGCTGCCACAACAACACTGGTTCACTAACACTGTGGATTAAGGTTAATTCTGGGTGTGTACACACGGATACAGTACACACCTCTGGCGTATACTGATAATACACATCTCTGGGTGTATATACACTGATAAAATACATACCTCTGGATGTATATACACTGATATAATACATAGCTAGATGCATACAAGTCGTGGCGAATACGTAAAACTTGTTATTTTGGCTTAAATACGAACGCTTTTCTTGCCGAATAAGGCAAGCAAAAATTTGTGTATGCAATAATTTCCCAAAAAATTACTCTGAACCTAACGAAAAAAAATATATTTCATTGTGTTTGGTATTAAATTATTATAAACTTATGTAAAATATATTTAGTTGGATTAGGCCAAATTAAATTGCGCTTGTTATAATAAGGTTAGGTAAGTTTTCTAAGGGTCTTTTGGAATAAAATTATTAATTTTTACATTAACATAAATGAAAAAATATATCTTAAACGTGTAAGAGAAAATTTTAGAAAGGACTTAATTTTAAACGAATTTTTGCTAATTAAGTAAGTATGTAAGTTTATTCAGGTATACACAAATACAGTTACATAGCAGCATATGTGTAGAGAACCTAGGATAACCCAAAAAAGTCAGTGACTTATTTCCATTGGAGTCAATTACTTATTTCCATTGGGGTCATTTACTTATTTTACCTATTCGGCACGACATATACACTGATATAATACATATCTGGTTATATATACACTGATAATATGAACATCACCTGGAACATTAACTCACACAAGCACTACACACACACACTTTACTACCACTGCCGGGAAATTAAAAGTATGATTGGCTGTTACTGCTGGTACTTGGGAGAGGTCAACCAATAGTAATTAAGGAGACACGTGAGGTAAGCAGCCGCCACCTTCCACTTACCAATTATAATCTACCACTTAAGTGCGCCCTTTATATGTCTTCTTGTATCTGTTGACCAAGTTCCAACACAGGATATATACGTACAACCAAGTTCTCACTATCCTTGTCTCTCCTTCGTATTTTTCTTGCCATGCTCTGTGATGGAGATAACTTAACAAAAATTCCATTTCTCCTGTGTATGGGATAGACCATCTTGTATTGTTACCAGTGACTTGTATAAATTTCCTTACCTTTGTTTACTTTTGTATTCCTGAAATAAGAAGTTCAAATTCCCAGATGATAGTAACTCTGGAAGGAAACCTTTGCAGCTGTCGTAGCTGATGAGCTTTTAGTGTAGTACTTTACGACATCCTTATTGAACTACTGAAGTCTCCCAGCTTAAGCCGACATATTTCAACGTTACATAACCCAGCCTCTGTGATGGAATATGACACGGATATATTGCTAGCTTTTGTTCCCACTATGTAACTACCATATATGCAGCAGCACACTGTGGGTGTTTTCACTATGTAACTACCATATATGTAGCAGCACACGGTGGGTGTTCCCACTATGTAACTACCATATATGTAGCAGCACACGGTGGGTGTTCCCACTATGTAACTACCATATATGTAGCAGCACACGGTGGGTGTTCCCACTATTTAACCACCATATATGTAGTAGCACACAGTGGGTGTTCTCACTATGTAACTACCATATATGTAGCAGCACACGGTGGGTGTTCCCACTATGTAACTACCATATATGTAGTAGCACACGGTGGGTGCTCTCACTATGTAACTACCATATATGTAGTAGCACACGGTGGGTGTTCCCACTATGTAACTACGATATATGTAGCAGCACACGGTGGGTGTTCCACTATGTAACTACCATATATGTAGCAGCACAAGGTGGGTGTTCCACTATGTAACTACCATATATGTAGTAGCACACGGTGGGTGTTCCACTATGTAACTACCATATATGTAGCAGCACACAGTGGGTGTTCCCACTATGTAACTACCATATATGTAGCAGCACACAGTGGGTGTTCCCACTATGTAACTACCATATATGTAGCAGCACACAGTGGGTGTTCCCACTATGTAACTACCATATATGTAGCAGCACACAGTGGGTGTTCCCACTATGTAACTACCATATATGTAGCAGCACACGGTGGGTGTTCCACTATGTAACTACCATATATGTAGCAGCACACGGTGGGTGTTCCACTATGTAACTACCATATATGTAGCAGCACACGGTGGGTGTTCCACTATGTAACTACCATATATGTAGTAGCACACGGTGGGTGTTCCCACTATGTAACTACCATATATGTAGCAGCACACGGTGGGTGTTCCCACTATGTAACTACCATATATGTAGCAGCACACGGTGGGTGTTCCACTATGTAACTACCATATATGTAGCAGCACACGGTGGGTGTTCCCACTATGTAACTACCATATATGTAGTAGCACACGGTGGGTGTTCCACTATGTAACTACCATATATGTAGCAGCACACGGTGGGTGTTCCCACTATGTAACTACCATATATGTAGCAGCACACGGTGGGTGTTCCACTATGTAACTACCATATATGTAGTAGCACACGGTGGGTGTTCCCACTATGTAACTACCATATATGTAGCAGCACACGGTGGGTGTTCCACTATGTAACTACCATATATGTAGCAGCACACAGTGGGTGTTCCACTATGTAACTACCATATATGTAGCAGCACACGGTGGGTGTTCCCACTATGTAACTACCATATATGTAGCAGCACACGGTGGGTGTTCCCACTATGTAACTACCATATATGTAGCAGCACAAGGTGGGTGTTCCACTATGTAACTACCATATATGTAGCAGCACACGGTGGGTGTTCCACTATGTAACTACCATATATGTAGCAGCACACGGTGGGTGTTCCCACTATGTAACTACCATATATGTAGCAGCACAAGGTGGGTGTTCCACTATGTAACTACCCTATATGTAGCAGCACACGGTGGGTGTTCCACTATGTAACTACCATATATGTAGCAGCACACGGTGGGTGTTCCCACTATGTAACTACCATATATGTAGTAGCACACGGTGGGTGTTCCACTATGTAACTACCATATATGTAGCAGCACACGGTGGGTGTTCCACTATGTAACTACCATATATGTAGCAGCACACGGTGGGTGTTCCACTATGTAACTACCATATATGTAGTAGCACACGGTGGGTGTTCCACTATGTAACTACCATATATGTAGCAGCACACGGTTGGTGTTCTCACTATGTAACTACCATATATGTAGCAGCACACGGTGGGTGTTCTCACTATGTAACTACCATATATGTAGCAGCACACGGTGGGTGTTCCACTATGTAACTACCATATATGTAGTAGCACACGGTGGGTGTTCCACTATGTAACTACCATATATGTAGCAGCACACGGTGGGTGTTCCACTATGTAACTACCATATATGTAGCAGCACACGGTGGGTGTTCCACTATGTAACTACCATATATGTAGCAGCACACGGTGGGTGTTCTCACTATGTAACTACCATATATGTAGCAGCACAAGGTGGGTGTTCTCACTATGTAACTACCATATATGTAGCAGCACACGGTGGGTGTTCTCACTATGTAACTACCATATATGTAGCAGCACACGGTGGGTGTTCTCACTATGTAACTACCATATATGTAGCAGCACACGGTGGGTGTTCTCACTATGTAACTACCATATATGTAGCAGCACACGGTGGGTGTTCTCACTATGTAACTACCATATATGTAGCAGCACACGGTGGGTGTTCCACTATGTAACTACCATATATGTAGCAGCACACGGTGGGTGTTCCACTATGTAACTACCATATATGTAGCAGCACACGGTGGGTGTTCCACTATGTAACTACCATATATGTAGCAGCACACGGTGGGTGTTCCACTATGTAACTACCATATATGTAGCAGCACACGGTGGGTGTTCCACTATGTAACTACCATATATGTAGCAGCACACGGTGGGTGTTCCACTATGTAACTACCATATATGTAGCAGCACACGGTGGGTGTTCCACTATGTAACTACCATATATGTAGCAGCACACGGTGGGTGTTCTCACTATGTAACTACCATATATGTAGCAGCACACGGTGGGTGTTCTCACTATGTAACTACCATATATGTAGTAGCACACGGTGGGTGTTCCACTATGTAACTACCATATATGTAGCAGCACACGGTGGGTGTTCTCACTATGTAACTACCATATATGTAGCAGCACAAGGTGGGTGTTCTCACTATGTAACTACCATATATGTAGCAGCACACGGTGGGTGTTCTCACTATGTAACTACCATATATGTAGCAGCACACGGTGGGTGTTCTCACTATGTAACTACCATATATGTAGCAGCACACGGTGGGTGTTCTCACTATGTAACTACCATATATGTAGCAGCACACGGTGGGTGTTCTCACTATGTAACTACCATATATGTAGCAGCACACGGTGGGTGTTCCACTATGTAACTACCATATATGTAGCAGCACACGGTGGGTGTTCCACTATGTAACTACCATATATGTAGCAGCACACGGTGGGTGTTCCCACTATGTAACTACCATATATGTAGCAGCACACGGTGGGTGTTCCCACTATGTAACTACCATATATGTAGCAGCACACGGTGGGTGTTCCACTATGTAACTACCATATATGTAGCAGCACACGGTGGGTGTTCCACTATGTAACTACCATATATGTAGCAGCACACGGTGGGTGTTCCACTATGTAACTACCATATATGTAGCAGCACACGGTGGGTGTTCCACTATGTAACTACCATATATGTAGCAGCACACGGTGGGTGTTCCCACTATGTAACTACCATATATGTAGCAGCACACGGTGGGTGTTCCCACTATGTAACTACCATATATGTAGCAGCACACGGTGGGTGTTCCACTATGTAACTACCATATATGTAGCAGCACACGGTGGGTGTTCCACTATGTAACTACCATATATGTAGTAGCACACGGTGGGTGTTCCCACTATGTAACTACCATATATGTAGCAGCACACGGTGGGTGTTCTCACTATGTAACTACCATATAGAGTAATGTAGCAACACTTTGCTGATGAATCCAATTTTGCTAACAAAAGTCCTCCATCACCCCCACGTCATCCTCCTCCATCACCCCCACGTCATCCTCCTCCATCACCCCCACGTCATCCTCCTCCATCACCCATTATTCCCCTCCATCACTCCTCTCCCCCACTTTGCCAGCATCAGACACCAACAAACTAAAGAAGACTTCATCACTGGACAACATCTCTCCCCTTTACCCCCTAGACGCCGTTTTTTTCACTTCCTCATGTCTCCCCCCTTCCCCAACCTCCTCCTCCTCTTACCCCCCACCGTCCCCTCCCTGCAAGCAATAACAAACTTATCGCCAGTCATTCTATAAATGGTCTATATAACGGAAGCTCAACGGGGGAGGGAGGGAAGAGGAAGCGAGGGAGGGGAGGGAGAAAAGGGAGAGGTGAAGAGGGAAGGAGACGGTAAGAAGGCGGAAAAGGAAAACTGAAGGGAAAGGGAGGAGGAGGAAAAGGACGAGGGAAGAGGAAGAGATAGGAGGAAGTAGGGAGAGGAAGGGGGGAGAGGCGAGACCTCTGGCGGTGAAAGAAGTTATTAATAACAGTCAATAACACAGCGTCACAACACTCCGTCAGAGAGGTAATGGTCCGCAGTCGACGCTCATGGCCCCATAACGTCACAAAGGCAAGAGAATGAGAGAGAATAAGAGATAGAGAGAAAAAATGAGAGAGTGAGAGAAAGAACAAGAGACTACATGTGAAAGGCAGGTAGAAAGAAGATAAAGCCAACACCAGAGCCATCTATTGAGAAGAGCTATCTTCTTGTATCTTCATGAATATCTATTACTATTATCTAAAATCTAGATGGTTTAATTAAAGATAATGAAGAAGAAGACTCTTCTCACCCTCCAGTCTGTCTGGCCACTACCGTCAAGAAACAGGTGAAGAATCATACCATATCGCACTGAAAGCTCTGCATAGAATTTGTAGGGACTAACAACTACGTCTACTACACTATAAAACTACTAAACAGTAACTTCTCACGTTATGCCACTGCCACCCATAGAGCTGTGTATACCAGTAGTTCCATTTCTAGATACCATTAGTTCTACTAGACGCTGTTCTGCAAGTGGATGAAAACAACTGGATATCTCATGCCGTTCCAGAACAGACACCAGGATACCGGTGGTCACTGCACGGAGAGGTGCTTGACCAGTAGAATTCTATGTTTACATCCAGCTGATTCTTAAAAGACTGGATTGACTGAGCGCCAACAACTTATATGGGAAGACTATTCCAGGGCTTCACAACTCTGTAAAGACGACTTTACCCACACTCAACCTTATACCACGGAGTTTCATATTAGCGCTTCGTGTATCACACTGGACAGTTCCACCTGTAAGATATCTTCATGCTTGAGTATATCAAACTTGATTAGTATCTTAAAAGTGTGTACAAGGCACTAGCAGTAACAGCCTAGTTGATCAGACCCTGATCCACCATGAGGCCTGGTCTCAGACCGGGCCGCGAGGGCGTTGACCCCCGAAACCCTCGTAGCCTCTCTTGTCTGGAGTGAACAAGTTAAGTGGTTTAAATCTTTCATCCGGTGCTTTGTTCCATAATGATGGTATGAGTTGTGTTGCTCTTTTCTGGTGATAAATTAAGACAAATGTGCAACACTTGGGTATCTTTACTGAGGAGACGTTTCGCCACACAGTGGCTTCATCAGTAGAATACAAAAAAGAATGGTGAAAATCAGGAGGAGTTTGAGGTAATCAATCCCTCAGCCTGGAGTCGTGTAATCAGTCCATCAATCTTTTCAGGGAGAGAAAACAACCTTTCTGATCACTCCACACAGAGGTGGTCCAAGAGAAGCATACCAGACTCAACCCAGAATAATAATCTTTATTTCTACAGGTACATGGCATAACGTATACAGACCACAGCTGACATCAGTGACATACTATACGGAAAGCCCCTGGTTATGCAGAGAATTTAGGGCAACTTTGATTAATTTTGTCCCCCAGGATGCGACCCGCACCAATCGGCTAATACCGACACTCAAGTGTGCGAGCTGAGTGCGCTACCAACTGAGCTACGGGAAGAAGACTTACGCCTATTACCCTGTTTATACCTATCATACATTTAATTACTCCAGAACCTGACTTTAAGAGCACACTGCCACACAACTCCCAGACACACACTGACACTTTCGCAGTCACAAAGTCCTTAATCAACGGCCATGAAAGCACTTACCTGTCACTTGCCACTTTCATCAACCTACCTCTTGCATTTTCCGCCGAGGGGAGAATAACACTCGAAACCTGTCATAGGTAAGTCACACGTGAACGCCACTTACCTGTGAGGGAGAGAAAAAATAGCAACTTTAAACTAGGAACAAGTTCATAACTACATTTATGTGATAGTGAATAAAAATGAACAATCTCTTCACTGTTTTATTAACCATTGTGATTAAGCTGGTAGTGGTGTTATTGTCGTTCACTCAGCATACATTAAGCTGGTAGTGGTGTTATTGTCGTTCACTCAGCATACATTAAGCTGGTAGTGGTGTTATTGTCGTTCACTCAGCATACATTAAGCTGGTAGTGGTGTTATTGTCGTTCACTCAGCATACATTAAGCTGGTAGTGGTGTTATTGTTCACTCAGCATACATTAAGCTGGTAGTGGTGTTATTGTTCACTCAGCATACATTAAGCTGGTAGTGGTGTTATTGTCGTTCACTCAGCATACATTAAGCTGGTAGTGGTGTTATTGTCGCTCATTCAGCATACATTAAGCTGGTAGTGGTGTTATTGTCGTTCACTCAGCATACATTAAGCTGGTAGTGGTGTTATTGTCGCTCATTCAGCATACATTAAGCTGGTAGTGGTGTTATTGTCGTTCACTCAGCATACATTAAGCTGGTAGTGGTGTTATTGTCGTTCACTCAGCATACATTAAGCTGGTAGTGGTGTTATTGTTCACTCAGCATACATTAAGCTGGTAGTGGTGTTATTGTTCACTCAGCATACATTAAGCTGGTAGTGGTGTTATTGTTCACTCAGCATACATTAAGCTGGTAGTGGTGTTATTGTCGTTCACTCAGCATACATTAAGCTGGTAGTGGTGTTATTGTTCACTCAGCATACATTAAGCTGGTAGTGGTGTTATTGTCGTTCACTCAGCATACATTAAGCTGGTAGTGGTGTTATTGTTCACTCAGCATACATTAAGCTGGTAGTGGTGTTATTGTTCACTCAGCATACATTAAGCTGGTAGTGGTGTTATTGTTCACTCAGCATACATTAAGCTGGTAGTGGTGTTATTGTCGTTCACTCAGCATACATTAAGCTGGCAGTGGTGTTATTGTCGTTCACTCAGCACAAATTAAGCTGGTAGTGGTGTTATTGTCGTTCACTCAGCATACATTAAGCTGGTAGTGGTGTTATTGTCGTTCACTCAGCACAAATTAAGCTGGTAGTGGTGTTATTGTCGTTCACTCAGCATACATTAAGCTGGTAGTGGTGTTATCGTTCACTCAGCATACATTAAGCTGGTAGTGGTGTTATTGTCGTTCACTCAGCATACATTAAGCTGGTAGTGGTGTTATTGTCGTTCACTCAGCATACATTAAGCTGGTAGTGGTGTTATTGTCGTTCACTCAGCATACATTAAGCTGGTAGTGGTGCTATTGTCGTTCACTCAGCATACATTAAGCTGGTAGTGGTGTTATTGTCGTTCACTCAGCATACATTAAGCTGGTAGTGGTGTTATTGTCGTTCACTCAGCATACATTAAGTTGGTAGTGGTGCTATTGTCGTTCACTCAGCATACATTAAGCTGGTAGTGGTGTTATTGTCGTTCACTCAGCATACATTAAGCTGGTAGTGGTGTTATTGTCGTTCACTCAGCATACATTAAGTTGGTAGTGGTGCTATTGTCGTTCACTCAGCATACATTAAGCTGGTAGTGGTGCTATTGTCGTTCACTCAGCATACATTAAGCTGGTAGTGGTGTTATTGTCGTTCACTCAGCATACATTAAGCTGGTAGTGGTGTTATTGTCGTTCACTCAGCATACATTAAGCTGGTAGTGGTGTTATTGTTCACTCAGCATACATTAAGCTGGTAGTGGTGTTATTGTTCACTCAGCATACATTAAGCTGGTAGTGGTGTTATTGTTCACTCAGCATACATTAAGCTGGTAGTGGTGTTATTGTTCACTCAGCATACATTAAGTTGGTAGTGGTGTTATTGTCGTTCGTTCTGTATACAATTAAAAACTTGAATTATATTTCACAGCATTTTTTATTAAACGCTACAACTGGAAACACTACCACTATACTACCACTACCATCCTCACTACCACCACACTACTACTACCACCACCCTCACTACCACTATTCTACCACTACCATCCTCACTACTACCACACTACTACTACCACCACCACCCTCACTACCACTATACTACCACCAGTTACATTGCACAACACTACCATTGCTACTACCACTCTCACTACCATCCCAATACCAACACTACCATCCTCACTACCACTACTACCACCGTCACTACAACCAGCACCTCCAGATTATAATTAAATTTATTACATTACCTAAATTCAAGGGAAGTGCCCCTTCCCAGTGCCCTTTCTCTTCACACTGCCCCTTTTCCTTCACTTTCTCTTCCACTGCTCCTTCCCACTGTCCCATCTTCCTTCACTTTCTCTTCCATTGCTCCTTCACACTGTTCCATCTTCCTTCACTTTCTCTTCCACTGTTCCTTCTCACTGTTCCATCTTCACTTTCTCTTCCACTGTTCCTTTCCACTGTCCCATTTTCCTTCACTTTCTCTTCCACTGTCCCATCTTCCCTCTCTCTTCCATCTGCTTCTTCCCACTGTCCTTTCTTCCTTCTCTTTCTCTTCCGCTGCCCCATCTTCCTTCACTTTCTCTTCCATTGCTTCTTCCCACTGTTCTATCTTCCTTCACTTTCTCTTCCACTGTTCCTTCCCACTGCCCCATCTTCCTTCACTTTCTCTTCCACTGTTCCTTCTCACTGTCCAATTTTCCTTCACTTTCTCTTCCACTGTTCCTTCTCACTGTCCCATTTTCCTTCACTTTCTCTTCCACTGTTCCTTCTCACTGTCCCATCTTTCTTCACTTTCTCTTCCACTGTTCCTTCTCACTGTCCCATTTTTCTTCACTTTCTCTTCCACTGTTCCTTCTCACTGTCCCATCTTCCTTCACTTTCTCTTCCACTGTTCCTTCTCACTGTCCCATCTTTCTTCACTTTCTCTTCCATTGCTCCTTCTCACTGTCCCATCTTCCTTCACTTTCTCTTCCACTGTTCCTTCTCACTGTCGCATCTTCCTTCACTTTCTCTTCCACTGTTCCTTCCCACTGCCCCATCTTCCTTCACTTTCTCTTCCACTGTTCCTTCTCACTGTCCAATTTTCCTTCACTTTCTCTTCCACTGTTCCCTCTCACTGTCCCATTTTCCTTCACTTTCTCTTCCACTGTTCCTTCTCACTGTCCCATCTTTCTTCACTTTCTCTTCCACTGTTCCTTCTCACTGTCCCATCTTCCTTCACTTTCTCTTCCACTGTTCCTTCCCACTGCCCCATCTTCCTTCACTTTCTCTTCCACTGTTCCTTCTCACTGTCCAATTTTCCTTCACTTTCTCTTCCACTGTTCCTTCTCACTGATACATTTTCCTTCACTTTCTCTTCCACTGTTCCTTCTCACTGTCCAATTTTCCTTCACTTTCTCTTCCACTGTTCCTTCTCACTGTCCCATCTTTCTTCACTTTCTATTCCACTGTTCCTTCTCACTGTCCCATTTTCCTTCACTTTCTCCTTCACTTTCTCTTCCACTGTTCCTTCTCACTGTCCCATCTTCCTTCACTTTCTCTTCCACTGTTCCTTCTCACTGTCCCATCTTCCTTCACTTTCTCTTCCACTGTTCCTTCCCACTGCCCCATCTTCCTTCACTTTCTCTTCCACTGTTCCTTCCCACTGCCCCATCTTCCTTCACTTTCTCTTCCACTGTTCCTTCTCACTGTCCAATTTTCCTTCACTTTCTCTTCCACTGTTCCTTCTCACTGTCCCATCTTTCTTCACTTTCTATTCCACTGTTCCTTCTCACTGTCCTATTTTCCTTCACTTTCTCTTCCACTGTTCCTTCTCACTGTCCCATCTTCCTTCCCTTTCTCTTCCACTGTTCCTTCTCACTGTCCCATCTTCCTTCACTTTCTCTTCCACTGTTCCTTCTCACTGTCCCATCTTCCTTCACTTTCTCTTCCACTGTTCCTTCCCACTGCCCCATCTTCCTTCACTTTCTCTTCCACTGTTCCTTCTCACTGTCCAATTTTCCTTCACTTTCTCTTCCACTGTTCCTTCTCACTGTCCCATTTTCCTTCACTTTTTCTTCCACTGTTCCTTCTCACTGTCCCATCTTTCTTCACTTTCTCTTCCACTGTTCCTTCTCACTGTCCCATCTTCCTTCACTTTCTCTTCCACTGTTCCTTCCCACTGCCCCATCTTCCTTCACTTTCTCTTCCACTGTTCCTTCTCACTGTCCAATTTTCCTTCACTTTCTCTTCCACTGTTCCTTCTCACTGTCCCATCTTTCTTCACTTTCTATTCCACTGTTCCTTCTCACTGTCCCATTTTCCTTCACTTTCTCTTCCACTGTTCCTTCTCACTGTCCCATCTTCCTTCACTTTCTCTTCCACTGTTCCTTCTCACTGTCCCATCTTCCTTCACTTTCTCTTCCACTGTTCCTTCTCACTGTCCCTGGCTACTCGCCCCCGTCCATCCTCGTCTTCGCATTGACTTCATAACCTTAATGAGATGAAAGCATTACGTCTGCTCCATTAACCACTGGTGGTGGTGGTTGTAGTGGTGGTGGTTGTAGTGGGTGGTGGTGGTGGTTGTAGTGGGTGGTGGTGGTGGTTGTAGTGGGTGGTGGTGGTGGTTGTAGTGGGTGGTGGTGGTGGTGGTTGTAGTGGTGGTGGTTGTAGTGGTGGTGGTTGTAGTGGTGGTGGTTGTAGTGGTGGTGGTTGTAGTGGGTGGTGGTTGTAGTGGTGGTGGTTGTAGTGGTGGTGGTTGTAGTGGGTGGTGGTTGTAGTGGGTGGTGGTGGTGGTTGTAGTGGTGGTGGTTGTAGTGGGTGGTGGTGGTTGTAGTGGGTGGTGGTTGTAGTGGGTGGTGGTGTAGTGGGTGGTGGTGGTTGTAGTGGGTGGTGGTGGTTGGTGGTGGTGGTGGTAGTTGTAGTGGGTGGTGGTGGTGGTGGTAATTGTAGTGGGTGGTGGTGGTTGTAGTGGGTGGTGGTTGTAGTGGGTGGTGGTGGTGGTTGTAGTGGGTGGTGGTGGTGGTTGTAGTGGGTGGTGGTGGTTGTAATGGGTGGTGGTTGTAGTGGGTGGTGGTTGTAGTGGGTGGTGGTGGTTGTAGTGAGTGGTGGTGGTTGTAGTGAGTGGTGGTGGTTGTAGTGGGTGGTGGTAGTTGTACTGGGTGGTGGTGGTTGTACTGGGTGGTGGTGGTTGTACTGGGTGGTGGTGGTTGTAGTAGGTGGTGGTTGTAATGGGTGGTGGTGGTTGTAATGGGTGGTGGTGGTTGTAGTGATTGTGGTTGTGGTGGTGGTAGCGGTGGTGGTGATTCATCTCCATCAATGATGGTGGAGGCTGAGAGACACTCGCCTTCCTCTACACTACATGATCCATCTTCCCCTGGTCAGGGGGAGACGAGGGGAATCTGCTGAGGACTGACAATCACCCTCCCATCACATCCACCACTATCACCCACCAAAACAATCACCACTATCACCCACCAAAACAATCACCACTATCACCCACCAAAACAACCACCACTATCACCCACCAAAACAACCACCACTATCACCCACCAAAACAATCACCACTATCACCCACCAAAACAACCACCACCATCACCCACCAAAACAATCACCACTATCACCCACCAAAACAACCACCACCATCACCCACCAAAACAATCACCACTATCACCCACCAAAACAACCACCACTATCACCCACCAAAACAATCACCACTATCACCCACCAAAACAATCACCACTATCACCCACCAAAACAATCACCACTATCACCCACCAAAACAACCACCATCACCCACCAAAACAACCACCACTATCACCCACCAAAACAATCACCACTATCACCCACCAAAACAATCACCACTATCACCCACCAAAACAATCACCACTATCACCCACCAAAACAACCACCACTATCACCCACCAAAACAATCACCACTATCACCGACCAAAACAACCACCACTATCACCCACCAAAACAATCACCACTATCACCCACCAAAACAATCACCACTATCACCCACCAAAACAACCACCACTATCACCCACCAAAACAATCACCACTATCACCCACCAAAACAATCACCACTATCGCCCACCAAAACAACCACCACTATCACCCACCAAAACAATCACCACTATCACCCACCAAAACAATCACCACTATCGCCCACCAAAACAACCACCACTATCACCCACCAAAACAATCACCACTATCACCCACCAAAACAATCACCACTATCACCCACCAAAACAACCACCACTATCACCCACCAAAACAATCACCACTATCACCCACCAAAACAATCACCACTATCGCCCACCAAAACAATCACCACTATCACCCACCAAAACAACCACCACTATCACCCACCAAAACAATCACCACTATCGCCCACCAAAACAACCACCACTATCACCCACCAAAACAATCACCACTATCGCCCACCAAAACAACCACCACTATCACCCACCAAAACAACCACCACTATCACCCACCAAAACAACCACCACTATCACCCACCAAAACAACCACCACTATCACCCACCAAAACAACCACTACTATCACCCACTAAATTTAAATAATTTACTGTATAAACTCTTGTAAAACAATAAAACGTTTGAAGCCTATATACTGACGTACATAAATACAACCACTACCACCACAAATACAACACTACCACAACCACACCACAGCGACCACCAGCCACCACAACCACAGCGACCACCAACCACCACAACCACCACCACAGCGACCACCAACCACCACCACCACTACCCCAACCACAGCGACCACCAACTACCACCAGCACAGCCGCCGCCACCACCACAGCCACCACCAACCACCACAACCACAGCGACCACCAACTACCACAACCACAGCGACCATCACCATATACACCACCACAGCCACCACCACCACAGCGACAACCAACCACCACACCACAGCGACCACCACCACAACCGCAGCACAGCTACCAACCACCACAGCGACCACCGCTACCACTACATAAACGCCACTATATGCACACCATCAGCACCTCATAACCACCACCCCTCACAACCACCACCCCTCACAATCACCACCCCTCACAACCACCACTCCTCACAATCACAACCCCTCAACCACCACCCCTCACAACCAGAGGCCGTGGTCTGCTCAGGCCCAAAATGACAATGATCGGTCTTCATTTGGTGATGTCAACTGGTCGAGGCCAGAAAATGAGGGAAATTTTTCTTTAAATTGTATCTGTGTATCTTTTTTCCCTCGTCATAACTAGTAGGAAGGACCCGTGACCTGAGGGGCCAGGGGGGTCAAGATGTTAGAATATCCTCAACAGTGTTAGGAAAGGGGAAGGGGCTAGGGGGGTTAAGATGTTAGAATATCTTCACTAGTGATAAGAAAGGATAAGAAATTCGAGACACAAGCAACATTATGTCTAATATGAAGTCACTTGCTTCTATTTACTTCAATACAAAGATAACCAGGTGTTGCATACATATGTAATTCTTCACCTCGTCAGTACTGTGCACCAGTTAGCAACCCTAAGAGAAGATCAGATGTAGAGAACGTAGAAGAAAGAAGAAAAAGAGGTTACCGAACTGCTTAAAAGACGTGGAAAGATAATGAAGAAGGAAAGATAATCTTTACTAAGGGATTACCCAGTAGAGCAAATATTTAAGGTTACGAATCACCCGGAAAAAGCACAAAGGGACAAAAGCCGTCCAGATTTAGATTTTGCCACCGAAGTGGCTAGTTTATTGTGCACGACATATCCATCCTGAGGAGGGTAGCACAAGAGCATATGGATACACGAAAGGCCTAGGAACTAGGCTCCAAAAGGGTTATTATACATCTGGATTTATATCTACAGTTCACTTATCTGTTACAAGCAAATTTAGGAAATTCCAAGATATTGCAAGAAACCCTAAATATTCCTACACGTGCAAAACCCAAGTTAAGAACCACCTGTAGAATTGAACCACTAATCATATAGTGGGAGCACCCGCAGGGCACTCACAATGCAACTAACAGAATAGTGTAGCAGCACACTGTGGGTGTTTCCACAATCCATCATAAAGAACAGCGTAGCAGCACACTGCGAGTGTCGTGATGAATGGTTTGAAAAACCGACAAGTTGAAGATTGAGACACTTATGCAGCATATGGAAATCTTTATTCAGGAAACGTTTCGCCACACAGTGGCTTCATCAGTCCAATACAAAGAGGAAGGCGTAAGGAGAGGAGGAGAATGAGGTAATCAGTCCCTCAACCTGGAGTCGATGTGTTCAGTCCATCAATCTTGTAGAATGTACAGCATAGGGCCGTAGACGTGGCTTATATACTGTAGTGAGGTGACGTGAAGCAGATGGAGGCGGGGTCATAGTGGTACCATCCACTAGTCGAAGTAGGTCTTCGTCCAAAGGTTGAACAAGTGTTGAAGAATTCTTTGTAACAAGATCCCATGATGCTGCAGTGTCTGACAGTTGTGATGAATGGTTTGAAAAACCGACAAGTTGAAGATTGAGACACTTATGGATGGTACCACTATGACCCCGCCTCCATCTGCTTCACGTCACCTCACTACAGTATATAAGCCACGACTCCAGGTTGAGGGACTGATTACCTCATTCTCCTCCTCTCCTTACGCCTTCCTCTTTGTATTGGACTGATGAAGCCACTGTGTGGCGAAACGTTTCCTGAATAAAGATTTCCATATGCTGCATAAGTGTCTCAATCTTCAACTGCGAGTGTCCTTCCTAACCTGTTTCCTTTCTTCTTTTCTTCCTCCCTCCCTCCCTCCAGCTCTTTCTTACTTTAATCCATCCTTCCCTCTCTTCCCACTTATTCCTTTCTTACTCCCTTCCCTTTTTCCTCCCTCCCTCCTTGCTTTCCTCTCACCCTAAGTTCTACGGGAATGATGGTAAACATATTACCTTATCTGGTTCACCAAGGTCACGACCTTCACAACTGATGGAGGTACATGCTGTCTTCTGCAGGCCTTGAGGAGGAGGAGGAGGAGGAGGAGGAGGAGGAGGAGGAGGAGGAGGAGGAGGAGGGGGAGGAGGAGGGAGCCCTCATCTTGACTCTTCAGAGTGCCACACTTCTCCTTGGCGTGACTGATGCCACTTACATTCTGAATGAAGAGTTTTATGTAGCCTTGTTGCAGGGGTTATTTTCTGTTGCAAGTTGATCAAGCGTTTTTATAGGTTTATTTTGTGTGTGTTTGGCAGGCTTCTTGCAAGTTGCAAATCTAATGTATTTTTTTTCCAAGTTCATTGTCGAGGTGTTGTAAGGTTTTGTGTTCCGCCAAGTTTAATGCAAAGTGTTGCGAGGTTATTCAGGGTGTTTGTTACTTTGTGTTGTGAATTTCATAAGAATGTAGTTAGAAGCCAGAGTCGATCTATAACTCGCTATAACATGAACGTAAATAAGCACATTTAACAAGCAACTTGCAATGTGAACAGACTAACTGATGTTGTAGTGGCCAGGCTTAGGCTTGGTTACAAGTACTGACTGATGTAGTGGCGTGGCCAGGCTTGGTTGCAAGCACTTCTGGCAGTTTGACAGACACACAGATGATGATCAAACTAAGTATAATGTATGTGGCCAGCCCCATAGTCACAATCTTGAATAACGTGTTTCATGGTCCACTTACTGAGGAATAATAACCTATGTGGCATGTCAAGACATCTTATTAATGAAAATAAGATACCAGGTGGAAGCGATGGCTGTCTTCTAGCAGAGATGACAGCGTTGGCTGTCTTCTAGCAGAGATGACAGCGTTGGCTGTCTTCTAGCAGAGATGGCAGCGATGGCTGTCTTCTAGCAGAGATGACAGCGTTGGCTGTCTTCTAGCAGAGATGGCTGTCTTCTAGCAGAGATGACAGCGTTGGCTGTCTTCTAGCAGAGATGGCAGCGATGGCTGTCTTCTAGCAGAGATGACAGCGTTGGCTGTCTTCTAGCAGAGATGGCAGCGATGGCTGTCTTCTAGCAGAGATGACAGCGTTGGCTGTCTTCTAGCAGAGATGACAGCGTTGGCTGTCTTCTAGCAGAGATGGCAGCGATGGCTGTCTTCTAGCAGAGATGACAGCGTTGGCCGTCTTCTAGCAGAGATGGTAGCATTGGCTATTGTCTACTGGGTTCTAGTAAAGAGATGGTATTGTCTCCTTGGTTCTAGGAGGGAGATTGTGGTGTTTGCTGAAGTCTGGCAGTGTGTTGTCTTGAGACAGCAAGAGTGAGATAAGAGACTATTTTTATCTCCTGAGGCTGTCTGGTGAGACATTCTGCTGGAGATGTTTGATTTGTTACAAGTGGTTGTGATGGAGACTGTGCCAGCAACCTTAGCCTCCACCACCTCCTCCTTCACCACCACTACTACCACCACCACCTCCTCCTTCACCACTACCTCCTCCTCCTCCTTCACCACCACTACTACCACCACCACCACCTCCTCCTCCTCCTCCTCCTTCATCTCCTCTTCTCCCCATTTTCGCATTTTCTTCTTTCTTATATTCTTTATTTTTTCTCCCTCTTTTTTTCTTCATCTTTTATCTCTATCTTTAATTTATTTCTCATCTTATCTTTTTTTCTTTTTTTTCTTCTTCATTCTCTTCATCTTCCTTTCCTATTCGCCTGCCTTCATCATCTTCCCTTCTTCCCATCCTCATCTATTCTATTCCCATCATCTTCCTTCATTATCTTCCCTTCATCTTCCTTATCTATTCCCGCTTTTCATTTTCCCTATCTCATCTATCTTCTTCCCCTTTTAATTTTCCCTTCCTTTTTTTTTTTTTTTTTTGCCGGGACTCTCCCTGCCCGGGTCTTTTCCAAGTAGTGGTGACCCGGCCTTGGCTCCCTATCTGGGGAGTGTCTCGAGACCTAAGTCTCCCATGGGAGGAGGCACAAGTACCCCCTCATCTTTGGGACCAACTGTCCCCAGACCTAGCCACAGTCCCCGCCCTCACGGGGCTCGTAGGGAGAAGCTAGGTCTCTGGTCTGCCATCTGCCCCGTCCCAAAGGGGCTCGTGGGGATGGCAGTCTTGTGATGCTTCCCTTCCTTATCTTCATTTATAGTTCTCCTCCTCCTGCTGTATTTCCTTTCCTGTTTTTCCAGTACTGCTCCCAAGTGGGTGGATATTACTCCTGCTTCCTTTAATTTGCTAGCTGAGAGTCATTCAGGTATCATCACCCCCGTGACCAGCTTTCAGATCAGGCCTCCTGGTTGACAGCCTGGTCTCTTAGGATGTTGGTTCTCCCAGTACACCTCCTGCAGTCACAAAATGTACTGTTTAAGATGAATGTACGTCTTTCAGTGTACATATACAGCGTTGTGCTTCTCACGGTGTATATACACAGCTGTATATGTCTGTGTATATACACAGTTGTATCTCTCTCTCAGTGTACTATTTATACAATGATTTATGTCTAAATTTATTGTGTGTATATATATATATATATATATATATATATATATATATGCAAGGGATTCCCAAGAGCATGCGAAATATACACAAACACTGATCTCTGGCCAAAGGAGACTCGAACCTACGAACCCTGGAGCAAGGAACGCAGTGCTTTACCATCCTCACCACACTGGACCAATACTTTGGCACCCAGCTCACGCTAGACGATTTTTATCCAAGGCAGCCAGTTTTCAGGCGGGAGGCTTACAGCTTTTCATCTCATCCCCTCCATGCATCGACCAACTAGAGATTTTAACAATGCAAGGAATTCGCAAGAGCAGGCGAAATATACACAAACACTGATCTCTGGCCGAAGGAGACTCGAACCTACGAACCTTGGAGCAAGGTACGCAGTGCTTTACCATCCTCACCACACTGGACCAATACCTTTCAGGTCTCCCGCCTGAAAGCTGGCTGCCTTGGATCAACGTCTAGCGTGAGCTGGGCGCCAAGGTATTGGTCCAGTGTGGTGAGGATGGTAAAGCACTGCGTACCTTGTTCCAAGATTCGTAGGTTCGAGTCTCCTTTGGCCAGAGATCAGTGTATATATATATATATATATATATATATATATATATATATATATATATATATATATATATATATATATATATATATATATGAGAGAGAGAGAGAGAGAGAGAGAGAGAGAGAGAATAATTTAATCCTTAATAAGCGATTCAAGTTTTCTTGCCTGGTGGTGTACATGTGACACGCAGCCTTGATCACCCTCGTGTAGTTGACAGGCTTGAAACCCCCATTAACAGTTCTTTCTATGTACTGTTCCTGATCAAACCCTCGCGGGCGAAACGTTGCACCAATACAAATCCTCCCCGACTTACGTCAGAGTTCCTCTCCGACCGACCGGTCATATCTGGAAATGGAGGGACGTGGGAAAGGTGCCAGGACGGCACGTGTAAGTGTTGTACCTGTAAGGTATTCTTTTAACCTAATAAAATTCTGTTATGATTATCTAGTTTTTATATCAAGCTGGCTTATTACCTCAAGTGTCATTATTTACCAACTGATGTTCCTTGTTTGTAGACATCATTCATAGATGAAGTCTTGGACGGTACCAACTGATGTTCCTTGTTTGTAGACATCATTCATAGATGAAGTCTTGGACGGTCTACCAAAGATATGTAAAACATGAGAGGAAGAGATTCCTGGAGGAGTGAACCAAAAAATGCAGAATGCACATACCACAATCCATATAACAACAGATGACTCGAAACTATATAGTCACCCACTGAAAAAAACACAGGAAACAAAGACGTCAGTTAACCCAACTCCCCCACATAGTGCTACCCCAGACCCATCCCCCAGTCCTAGCGCTACTGCCCACAGTGCTAGTGCTGGCCCAGGCCCAGCCCCAGTGCTGACTCAGATTCAGCCCCCAGCCTCAGTGCCAATCCAAACCCTGCTAGGGGCTCTACCGCGGTCACCACTAAAATCTTAAATATACAACGATCATTGCACAAGACCATAGCCCACATTACAGATGTAGTGGAGTCGTCGTCGTCTTCTGGGGAAAGTAGTTCCCTGGAAGCAGGACGGGGTGGCCCTGGCTTGGATACTGAGGATTATAGTGTAGTAATAGAAACTGCACAAATTCAGAACACACCTACTAAAAATTCTACCCAACCAAAATCGAAATGTGAAAATTCTATGTTTGGGGCATCTGTAAGCATGGAATATCAGGAAAAACAAATGGGATATGCAATTTTGAGCGTCCAAAAAATGTCGTGACCTCCTGTCTAAAGGAGTGTCTCGTTCTCCCTCCTGTGAATTCTTTCACCCAGAAATGTGCCATTCTTCGGTCCTCCAAAAACAGTGCTACAACACCAACTGCCCTGCATACTATCTAAAAGGAACCAGGAGGTACAGACCTCATAAGACAAACAGTAGTTACGACAACCCCACTCCAAATGATGTTTTAGTGGCAGGACACGAAGAAAGATAATGGAAGGAAATAACAAAAATAGTCTACCACCTTGGAGCCTTGTTGGACTGGAGGCGCAGCCAGTGGCCACCCATGGCCCTCCAGAACCACAACTACTGATGCCAATAACAAAAATCCCCCAACAAACACAGAATACAACCTCGTTTATATTTGTTAATATACAGGGCCTTAAGCCATCCACCACCAACAAAATACTGTTCAACAGCCTCCCACCATGCATAAGGGAAATTACCAATAGGTCCCTGGCTGCCTTCAAGAGACCTGGACAGATACTTAAAGTCGGTGCCGGATCAGCCGGGATGTGGTTTGTACGTTTCACTACGTGCGGCCAGCAATGACAGCTTAGTTGATCAGGCCCTGATCCACCGGGAGGCCTGGTCGTGGACCTGGCCGCGGGGGCATTAATCCCCGGAATACCCTCCAGGTAGATAGGCTTCACAAATATAAATGCTGTATGGAATGTAGCCTAAGCCTATCAATTTTCTCGTTACTGATTATTTCAACATCGCCATTCATTACTCACCGTGACTCGTTGTCACTCACTGTTACTCACTGTTACTCACTGTTACTCGTTGTCACTCACCATTACTCGTTGTCATTGTCACTCAATGTCACTGTTACTCATTGTCACTCACCGTTACTCGTTGTCACTGTCACTTGTTGTCACTCATTGTTACTGTTACTCTGTCACTTGTCACTCACTGTTACTGTTACTCACTGTCACTTGTCACTCATTGCTACTCATTGTCACTCATTAATGTTACTCATTGTCACTCAGTGATTCTTACTCATTATTTCAACATATTTATATTCACGTATACATATTTTTAATTTTTCTAATTTATATAGCAATTTTTTCGGGAGGTTCGTGCGGCTGGACGTGCGTCGCACAGGAAGTCTTGCAGGATGTGTGATGACATCTACCATTACTGACTTCTTGCAGGATGTGTAATGACATCTACCATTACTGACTTCTTGCAGGAAGTGTAATGACATCTACCATTACTGACTTCTTGCATGATGTGTAATGACATCTACCATTACTGACTTCTTGCAGGATGTGTAATGACATCTACCATTACTGACTTCTTGCACGATGTGTAATGACATCTACCATTACTGACTTCTTGCACGATGTGTAATGACATCTACCATTACTGACTTCTTGCACGATGTGTAATGACATCTACCATTACTGACTTCTTGCACGATGTGTAATGACATCTACCATTACTGACTTCTTGCAGGCATTTACACCTGCTCTAACGCATTTACACCTGCTCTAACGCATTTACACCTGCTCTAACGCATTTACACCTGCTCTAACACATTTACACCTGCTCTAACACATTTACACCTGCTCTAACACATTTACACCTGCTCTAACACATTTACACCTGCTCTAACACATTTACACCTGCTCTAACGCATTTACACCTGCTCTAACACGACATTTTTTTTTCATTTCTTCAACAGATAGAGATTTACAATTAAGTAAATATTTCAAGAAATTAGATTTACATTTATATTAATGTTTTTTTTTATTAATGCTTACACTTCTCCAAATTACAAAGTGGATGTGGTAATTAGTTCTCTCTGTCGGTGTGAGCTAGCTCACTCACTCTCAGAATACTGGTTGGGTCACTTGTGGAGAAGTGCATGAAGATAATTAGTAGGTTCATTAAGTAGTGGTGGTGAGGATAGTGACACACACACACACTTAAGATTTAATACACAGGGAGCGCTAAACCCGTCTTGCATGATGGAACGCCACAATGGAACCCGTAACTCGTGAACAACAACAAAACTAGCGATCCAAAGATTCACAACGAAAATTATGTCGAAACTATGAGTGACTTACTGAGGAGCTCAACCTGGCAACACTAAATCAGAGGGAGACATGATCACACCATACAAAATACCCAGAGTATTAGAGTGATAGGGACAGGAGACAGAGTCGGAGGTATATGAATGAGAGATAAAGATGGAGGTGAGCCTGATGACGGCTAATAAATGGAATGCACTAGATAAGAAGTTAAAGTCTATACACAGTTTCAGGACTAGGTACAAGGTCAGGAACCGGTAAACTGATGGTAATATATGAATCAAGGCCAGGAGCTATGAACCGACCCGTGCAAATACGACTATGTGAGTACACTGAAGTGTTGGTGTTATCCCTATTACACTCCAACCCTTCCATATCAAACCACCACCACCACTTCCTATCACCTACCACCTTCCCACTACCTCCTACCCCCTCGTTAATGGAAAATACGATGTTTTGGCTACACCTTGTTGCTGTCAGCTCAACTGACAGTCTGAATTAATGATTCTCGACCAACTACCTTCCCTTAACCTCTTGACCAGAGTTTCCCTTGTCATGTCGGGTGAGTCAGTCAGAAACTGTACCTCTGGAGCCAATCAGAAACTGTACCTGTTGCTAGTATAGACAAGAGGAGTGTCACATGGTGTCAATATGGTGTCCTAGATGTGAAGGAGAGCAGCAGAGAGACTTAAGAGCTTGGTCTTAGAGAGAGAACAGGGAAGACTATAGAGAGAGGAATAGCAAGAGAGAGGTGGAGAAGGTAGACTAATTTCTTACATACCCTCATTTCCCTACCAGACACAAATGCCCCCATCTACATCTACCCCTCCCCATCCCATCTACATCCATACACCATCACTCACTTTTCCACGTCCCTTCCACACATGACAATCTTACCCACTTAAAACTCACAACCCACAATGCCAGCCTCTCTACTCCTTCATCCCACCCCACTTCTCTTCACCCTCTTCCCACCCCACCCCACTTCTCTTCACCCTCTTCCTGTCATTTCCTATATCCGCTGACATCACAACCCATCAAAAAAGAAGCTTCAAATTTCTATACACAACTGCTGACAGAATTTTCCATGAAGCGGCCGAGTGTAGCGAAACAAGGATGAAAGTACAGTTCTAGAACCTTGGTCACTGCAAATGATCTAGGTTCTCGGAGAGAAACGTTTCAAGTAAAGGTGTCCTAAGTGTATATATACTTGTCTCCTTTCATCCATATTGTCGGTATCGTTATTCCTGCTAGTGAAGAGTGAAATAATCACGACTCGTAAAAACACGATTGCGAAAAAAAAATTAGGGAACGGGACGGGTTTTGAGCCTATGGCGAGTCCTGAAACCCACAGGTCAGTGTGTTAACCAGTGCACCAGCTGGCTCTAATACGATTCATCCAACTAGGTTACCTGGAGGTTATTCCAGGTAACCTAGTTAAGAGGTTAAGATGGGCCACCATTGTGACCACAAATACAGGATTGTACAGCTGATTCAGTGGTTAGCACATTGGCCTCTAAGTTCTAAGACTCGCCTGCCGTAGGTTCGATCCCCATCCTTTCTGTGTGATCTGAAAAATACTGAACTAAAACCAGACATATTAACAATAGTGGAAATAAAATTTATGAAAAATACCTATAGGATACAATATTCGCCAAGGAGCAGCAGATGACGAGAAGCAGATAGATGCAAGGGAAGCCTTAGTAATCTATGAACAATAGCAGCTCGTATTATTATGCTCAGGCGGAAGTGCAAAAACCGCAAGGGTCATATAGCACCTGGGTAATACGAGATAATCAGTTTTGTTCTGATTAAATGTTAAATCCCTCGATACCAGTCAGAAAGTAAGTTTGTGGACTAGTAGTGTACAATTCCCAGGTGAGTAACAAAATTTCAAGGCAGAAGACAACTACAACCATCCTTTAGCAAGTATACTACTTGAAGTGGTAAACTAAATGGTATTTCCTAAGTGAAGTGCAGTTAGCTCTGCTAGGAGTAATGAAGAAACTCATTTCTAATCCCTTCCCCTTCCCTGTTATGATATCGGGATGGAACGAAACGTCGTCTGACGTTTCCTCTCTAAATAATGAAGGAGTTCCTAGTCAAATAAGCATAAAAATCATGCAGGGATACAAGCTGCAGAGAAAACATTTATGGAGACAACGTTTCGCTCAGTGTAGAGCTTTATCATGCCGTGCAGAGATCATAGTTATCATGCATACCTGATCCAGGAAGGTATGGTGGATACAGGAAGCAAAAGTGAGGCTTCTCCCGAACAGTGGTCCAGAAACCTTGTTCAGCAACCTGTCTCTGCTCTTTAACACAAGTCATGACAGGCTCTTTAACACAAGGCATGACAAGCTCTTTAACACAAGTCATGACAGGCTCTTCAACACAAGTCATGACAGGCTCTTCAACACAAGTCATGACAGGCTCTTTAACACAAGTCATGACAGGCTCTTCAACACAAGTCATGACAAGCTCTTCAACACAAGTCATGACAGGCTCTTTAACACAAGTCATGACAGGCTCTTCAACACAAGTCATGACAAGCTCTTCAACACAAGTCATGACAGGCTCTTTAACACAAGTCATGACAGGCTCTTCAGCACAAGGCATGACAGGCTCTTTAACACAAGTCATGACAGGCTCTTCAACACAAGGCATAACAGGCTCTTCAACACAAGTCATGACAGGCTCTTTAACACAAGTCATGACAGGCTCTTCAACACAAGGCATGACAGGCTCTTCAACACAAGGCATGACAGGCTCTTTAACACAAGTCATGACAGGCTCTTTAACACAAGGCATGACAGGCTCTTTAACACAAGTCATGACAGGCTCTTTAACACAAGGCATGACAGGCTCTTCAACACAAGGCATGACAGGCTCTTTAACACAAGGCATGACAGGCTCTTCAACACAAGGCATGACAGGCTCTTTAACACAAGGCATGACAGGCTCTTCAACACAAGTCATGACAGGCTCTTCAACACAAATCATGACAGGCTCTTCAACACAAGTCATGACAGGCTCTTCAACACAAATCATGACAGGCTCTTCAACACAAATCATGACAGGCTCTTCAACACAAATCATGACAGGCTCTTCAACACAAATCATGACAGGCTCTTCAACACAAATCATGACAGGCTCAACACAAATCATGACAGGCTCTTCAACACAAATCATAACAGGCTCTTCAACACAAATCATGACAGGCTCTTCAACACAAGTCATGACAGACTTCTTGACCCAGAATATCACAGAAACCACAGTACTGTTCGTGCCACAAGGAGAAGTGCCACTAGCACTATCCATGGTCTCATGTGAGAACAAATTTGAACAAGACATCGTGGAATGAAGTGGATGGACATGAACCAAGAGCAAGAAAGAATAACAAGAAACAAATATATTTAGAACAAGCAGTACGTAACAATGTCGAGTTAGGTAATACGTAAAATTGGTCACTTAGCATGAAATCATTTAAAATTAAGTCCTTTCTTAAATTTTCTCTTATACGTTTAAATATATATTTTCATTTATGTTAATGTAAAAATTAATAATTTTGTACCAAAAGAACCTTAGAAAACTTACCTAACCTTATTATAAGAAGCTCAATTTAATTTAGCCTAATCCAACTAAATATATTTTAGATAAGTTTACAATAATTTAATAATAAACAAACACAATGAAATAAATTTTTTTCGTTAGGTTCCGAATGATTTTTGCGATTATAGCATACACAAATTTTCGGCAAGAAGAGCGTTGTATATATATATATATATATATATATATATATATATATATATATATATATATATTTTGTCTTTAAATAAAATTTATATATATAAAATATAGGGGGTGGTAGGAGAAAATTCTCAAACAGCTTCAGGGAGAACCTTGAGTTTTCCCTGAAGCAAGTTTATTCTTTTCTCTGAGGATGAGCGTCCCTATAACAGTTCTAGAGGTGGTACCTCCCTATTTATATATATATATATATATATATATATATATATATATATATATATATATATATATATATATATATATATATATACAGTGGTCTTGTCTGATGGTGAAAAGGTGTTAATGACCCTAAACACCATTGACCAAGCAACCTACTACACAATGACATCACTAGGAAATTAACAGTAACTCATTGTTTCAGACTGAAAAAACTGGAAGGAGGAGAGGAACTCCAGATGATTAAGAGGAAATAATTGAAAAAAATCAATATATAATTCCCAGCAGCATTCACAATCGTCGCAAGAATTATTGAAAATGTCTTGACATACGATCTTAAACCTTGTGTGAAGGCTTACTCAGCCCTGTAACAACTTCACTCAGTATTACTAAGGCTGGCTCCTCCTCAGGAAAATTAATGTATAGAAAAAGAATAAAAACTGACAAACATAAACACTTTATTATTTAGAAAATATGAAATATAAAAAACTTAAATATGAAGTATTAATCCTACATTAAAGAAAATGAAAAATGAAAAATATAAATGATAACTGAATTCAACGCTAATATAAATGTATATAAAACGTGGGTGTCTGGTGTTGGTGGCACTGCGTGTTGTTGAAATCGTAGCCGTTGCTGATGATGGGGGGGGGGGTCGCAGGTGTTGATGACAACCCACCGGCTCATCACAGATGTTCTAGCTTTCAATAATCCTTCCAGATGACAGGAAAACAGGTTTTCTCCACTGCAATGATGAGGGGTTATATCCTGCTACTTGCATACACAAACAGGTAAGTGGATCAAAATTCGGGACATCTCAGAACGTTAGTCCGTCTCCTTCAATTCTACTCGTTGATTGGCAGGTGACCCTCTCTGTCATCCAAGCTGGAAAGAGAGACAGGTTACCCACTGCTTAAGAAATCACTCTCCATGATAAGTACAATACCTAAAAGACGTGGTGATTATTACAACAGTCAACCTAGAGCAAGACTGAAAGGACTAAGTTTATTATTGGTCAAAAGTGAAACTTTCAACCAATAAATCCACTAGAATACAAGGCAGGCATGTACTTACAGTAGTGCTGGGAGCTGTGAGTCTAGTGATTACTGTTTGGACCGGAGCCCAACACGTCACCTTTCGGGGGGGGGGGGAAGAAGGAGGGGAAGTGATAGCAGGAGCTAGACTGACCCTACCTTAACAAGCAGCCGGCAATCAAACTATTGTTACTATATCGCTACTCCTATCTATTGAACTTTTCCCTCACACTTGTAACTGTCAGAACAAAATATAAAAAAAAATGCTCCTGAAGGACCTGAACATATCGAAGACAGGACCTGGACGTATCAAAGACAGGACCTGAATGTATCAAAGATAGGACCTGGACATATCAAAGACAGGACCTGAACATATCAAAGACCGGACCTGAACGTATCAAAGAGGGGACCTGGACATATCAAAGACCGGACCTGGACGTTTCAAAGACCGGACCTGAACATATCAAAGACCGGACCTGAACGTATCAAAGACCGGACCTGAACGTATCAAACACCGGACCTGAACGTATCAAAGACAGGACCTGGACGTATCAAAGACCGGACCTGAACGTATCAAAGACTGGACCTGAACGTATCAAAGACAGGACCTGGAAGTATCAAAGACCGGACCTGAACGTATCAAAGACAGGACCTGGTCGTATCAAAGACAGGACCTGGACGTATCAAAGACCGGACCTGAACGTATCAGACAGGACCTGGACGTATCAAAGACCGGACCTGAACGTATCAAAGACCGGACCTGAACGTATCAAAGACAGGACCTGAACGTATCAAAGACAGGACCTGAACGTATCAAAGACAGGAACTGAATGTATCGAAGACAGGACATGGACGTATCAAAGACAGGACATGGACGTATCAAAGACAGGACCTGAACGTATCAAAGACAGGACCTGAACGTATCAAAGACCGGACCTGGACGTATCAAAGACCGGACCTGAACGTATCAAAGACCGGACCTGAACGTATCAAAGACAGGACCTGAACGTATCAAAGACCGGACCTGAACGTATCAAAGACAGGACCTGAACGTATCAAAGACAGGACCTGAACGTATCAAAGACAGGACCTGAACGTATCAAAGACAGGACCTGAACGTATCAAAGACAGGACATGGACGTATCAAAGACAGGGCCTGGACGTAGCAAAGACAGGACCTGGACGTATCAAAGACAGGACCTGGACGTATCAAAGACAGGACCTGGACGTATCAAAGACAGGACCTGAACGTATCAAAGACAGGACCTGAACGTATCAAAGACAGGACCTGAACGTATCAAAGACAGGACCTGAACGCATCAAAGACAGGACCTGGACGTATCAAAGACAGGACCTGAACGTATCAAAGACGGGAGCTGAACGTATCAAAGACAGGACCTGAACGTATCAAAGACAGGACCTGGACGTATCAAAGACAGGACCTGAACGTATCGAAGACAGGACCTGGACGTTATCAAAGACAGGACCTGAACGTATCAAAGACAGGACCTGGACGTATCAAAGACAGGACCTGAACGTATCAAAGACAGGACCTGGACGTATCAAAGACAGGACCTGGACGTATCAAAGACAGGACCTGAACGTATCAAAGACAGGACCTGAACGTATCAAAGACAGGACCTGAACGTATCAAAGACAGGACCTGAACGTATCAAAGACAGGACCTGGACGTATCAAAGACAGGACCTGAACGTATCAAAGACAGGACCTGAACGTATCAAAGACAGGACCTGAACATATCGAAGACAGGACCTGGATGTATCAAAGACAGGACCTGAACGTATCGAAGACAGGACCTGGACGTTATCAAAGACAGGACCTGAACGTATCAAAGACAGGACCTGGACGTATCAAAGACAGGACCTGAACGTATCAAAGACAGGACCTGAACGTATCAAAGACAGGACCTGAACGTATCAAAGACAGGACCTGAACGTATCAAAGACAGGACCTGAACGTATCAAAGACAGGACCTGAACGTATCAAAGACAGGAACTGAACGTATCAAAGACAGGAACTGAACGTATCAAAGACAGGACCTGAACGTATCAAAGACAGGACCTGAACGTATCGAAGACAGGACCTGAACGTATCGAAGACAGGACCTGAACGTATCGAAGACAGGACCTGAACGTATCGAAGACAGGACATGGACGTATCAAAGACAGGACCTGGACGTATCAAAGACTAGACCTGAACGTATCAAAGACAGGACCTGAACGTATCAAAGACCGGACCTGAACGTATCAAAGACAGGACCTGAGCGTATCAAAGACAGGACCTGAACGTATCAAAGACAGGACCTGAACGTATCGAAGACAGGACCTGAAAGCATCAAAGACAGGACCTGGACATATCAAAGACAGGACCTGAACGTATCAAAGACAGGACCTGAACGCATCAAAGACATGACCTGGACGTATCAAAGAAAGGACCTGAACGTATCAGACAGGACCTGAACGTATCGAAGACAGGACCTGGACGTATCAAAGACAGGATCTGAACGTATCGAAGACAGGACCTGAACGTATGAAAGACCGGACCTGAACGTATCAAAAACAGGACCTGGACGTATCAAAGACCGGACCTGAATGTATCAAAGACTGGACCTGAACGTATCAAAGACAGGACCTGAACGTATCAAAGACCGGACCTGAACGTATCAAAGACCGGACCTGAACGTATCAAAGACAGGACCTGGACGTATCAAAGACAGGACCTGGACGTATCAAAGACAGGACCTGGACGTATCAAAGACAGGACCTGAACGTATCAAAGACAGGACCTGAACGTATCAAAGACAGGACCTGAACGTATCAAAGACAGGACCTGAACGTATCAAAGACAGGACCTGAACGTATCAAAGACAGGACCTGAACGTATCAAAGACAGGACCTGGACGTATCAAAGACAGGACCTGAACGCATCAAAGACAGGACCTGGACGTATCAAAGACAGGACCTGAACGTATCAAAGACAGGACCTGAACGTATCGAAGACAGGACCTGGACGTATCAAAGACAGGACCTGGACGTATCAAAGACATTGCCTGGACGTATCAAAGACAGGACCTGGGCGTATCAAAGACAGGACCTGAACGTATCAAAGACAGGACCTGAACGTATCAAAGACAGGACCTGGACGTATCAAAGACAGGACCTGAACGTATCAAAGACAGGACCTGAACGTATCAAAGACAGGACCTGAACGTATCGAAGACAGGACCTGGACGTATCAAAGACAGGACCTGAACGTATCAAAGACAGGACCTGGACGTATCAAAGACCGGACCTGAACGTATCAAAGACAGGACCTGAACGTATCAAAGACAGGACCTGAACGTATCAAAGACAGGACCTGGACGTATCAAAGACAGGACCTGGACGTATCAAAGACCGGACCTGAACGTATCAAAGACAGGACCTGGACGTATCAAAGACCGGACCTGAACGTATCAAAGACAGGACCTGGACGTATCAAAGACCGGACCTGAACGTATCAAAGACAGGACCTGGACGTATCAAAGACAGGACCTGAACGTATCAAAGACAGGACTTGAATGTATCAAAGACAGGACCTGAAGTTGATAGAAGCAGAAGATACTTGAAGACGATGTAATCAGTCCATCACCTTTGAAGCCTACTGTGTAGGCGAAACGTTTCGAAATAAAGATACCTAACTGTTGCATATGTGTCTTACCTAACAGCACTGACATGAATATTCTTCTAAGTAACGGAGAAGATAATTAAGAGCCAGCAAGCCACCTGGAAACACAGAATTCTCAGCACAGGTGCAGGGAGGGAAAAGCTCGTCTGTCCTAAGTGCATTCTGTCACCAAGAAAAAAAAATCAAGACAGAAAAGGGGAGAATGGAAGAACTGCATATCTCTAGACTGTAAAAAAGGCCCTTGACACAGTTCCTCACTAGAGAGTACTCTAACTGGAAAACCAGACTGGAGTGACTGGGACGGTACTGTACGAGAGAATTCCCATCAAACGAATGACTGAATCGCAGCCAGAGAAATGGTAGAACGCAGAGACGCGACAAGTGAAGTACTTCAGGACTCACTTCTCGGGTAAACAGTGTTCCTGAACGGTGTAAATGACCTGCCAAAGGAAACAGAATCCTCGCTGTCAATATTTGTGGTTGAGGCAAACTAATGAGAAATCAGGGAACGGGTGAGGACTGAACCCTCAGCAGGTGAGTCCTGAAACTCAGAGGCCAGCACAGATGAGCACTACAACATGCTGATTATCAAATGGTATACAATACCGACAGGTTGGTAGATAAGACACATAGGCATCATTTAGGCAACTTGATTCCGAAACGTTTCGCCTACACAGTAGGCTTCTTCAGTCAAGTACAGAAAGTAGGAGGGAGCAGTAGAGATGTGAAGACGATGTAATCAGTCCATCACCCTTCATCTACGACTTCAAGGGTGACGGACTGATTACATCGTCTTCACATCTCTACTGCTCCCGCCTACTTTCGGTACTCGACTGAAGAAGCCTACTGTGTAGGCGAAACGTTTCGGAATAAAATTGCATAAATGCTGCCTATGTGTCTTATCTACCACTACAACATGCTACAAGAGTAGTGATCCAGCAAGTGGCTGTCAAAGTTATACCCAACAAGTTTATGAGGAGGGGATAAGAAGGTAAGAACATAGAGGTACAGTACCACCTGAGAGGTCAGTGGCACAGTACCACCTGAGAGATCAAAGACAGTACCACCTGAGAGGTCAGGGGCACAGTACCACCTGCGAAGTCAGATACACAGTATCACCTGAGAGGTCAGGGGCACAGTACTACCTGAGAGGTCAGGGGCACAGTACCACCTGAGAGATCAAGGGCACAGTACCACCTGAGAGATCAGGGGGACAGTACCACCTGAGAGATCAGGGGCACAGTACCACCTGAAAGATCAGGGGCACAGTACCACCTGAAAGATCAGGGGCACAGTACCACCTTAGAGACCAGGGGCACAGTACCACCTGGGAGATCAGGGGAACAGTACCACCTGAGAGATCAGGGAGACAGTACCACCTGAGAGATCAGGGGCACAGTACCACCTGAGAGATCAAGGGGACAATACTACCTGAGAGATCAGGGGGACAGTACCACCTGAGAGATCAGGGGGACAGTACCACCTGAGAGATCAGGGGGACAGTACCACCTGAGAGATCAGGGGGACAGTACCACCTGAGAGATCAGGGGGACAGTACCACCTGAGAGGTCAGGGGGACAGTACACCTGAGAGGTCAGGGGGACAGTACACCTGAGAGGTCAGGGGGACAGTACACCTGAGAGGTCAGGGATACAATACCCATGAGAGGTCAGGGGGACAGTACACCTGAGAGGTCAGGGGTACAGTACCCCTGAGAGGGAGGACAGAAGCTGAGATACGGAGATTAAGAGATTCTCTCTCGCATCACCGTCAAGCCGAAGAAGCAGGGAAGCCACAGTCACGCCTTACAAGAAACTCTGGTATAAAGTTCTTAATGACAGACAGAAAGAAGAATTAGAACGAGAGAAAAACCGTCAACACGAATTTAAAATGAACAACGTGGATAAACTAAAGAGCTTCGTTAGTGCGAGACGAAGTAGAGACCCCAACAACCTGCTTGGTGGAGCCATCAACCAGGAATCTTATTCAGGGATCTGGTAGCGGAGGCGATGATCCTGGGGATCGACTACAGGTACCGCAAGGATAAGGTGGGTAGGGACTAAGCAACACTAATTGAGGGGGGCAAAGACACGGCCCAGAAGCCAGAGTTTAACCCCTACGACACAACTATAGGCGAGTACGTTTACACACACACAATGACCCACGAGGGCAAGAACTAATAATGCCGGTGATTATAGCTTTAGAGGGTCCAGGAGCTGCAAGTCGACCCTCGTAAGTGCAACTTGACGAACTAACACCAAAACAGCAATATCTTAAACCTAACAAAAGAGCGCAACAGGGTGGTGGGACGGGTACACGAAACACCACCACAACAAAAAGAGGACCTCCCACTGCCCGTTTTCTTTGACTTTGCCTCGGCAGAGTCAAAGGAAAAAAAAAAAACACCAGTTTTATGTCCCTGGAGGCAAGCACACACACACATATACACGCCTCTTGGTGATACAAATTCTTTGGCAGTTCTGGTGTGTACTCAGTAGTGACCTGCTTGTTGGGAGGATGATGATTTCTGCATGATGATGAAGGTGAAGGAGATAATGAAGTAGTAACAGCAGTAATAGTAGTAATAGCAGTAATAGTAATAGCAGTAATAGTAGTAATAGCAGTAATAATAGTAATAGCAGTAATAGTAGTAATAGCAGTAATAATAGTAATAGCAGTAATAGTATCAGTAAAAGTACTAGTAAAGGTACTACTAGTAGCAGTAGAAGTACTACCAGTAGTATTAAAATACTAGTAGTAGCAGTAGTAAAGTACTACTAGTAGCAGTAGTAAAGTACTACTAGTAGCAGTGGTATGCTGCTAGTGGTGGTAGTGATAAATAAATGCTACTAGTGGCAGTAATGAGATGTTCCTAGTGGCATTGGTAAAAGAGTGCTGCTAGTAAAGGGTGGTGAAGTGCTACTAGTAGCGGTGATGAAGTGCTACTGGTGGCAGATGAAAGTGCTACTGGTGGCAGGTGGAGTGAAAGTGCTGCTAGTGAGGTGGTAAAGTGCTGCTAGGTGGCAGGTGTGGCATGCTACTAGGTGGCGGTAGTAAAGTGCTGCTGGTGGCAGGTGTGAAAGTGCTGCTGGAGTAAAGGGTGGTAAAGTGCTGCATGGTGGCAGTGAGTAAAGTTGCTGCTGGTGGCAGTGAGTAAAGTGCTGCTAATGGCGGTGATGAAAGTGCTGCTAGTAAAGAGGTGGTAGTAAAGTGCTGCTAGTGGCGGTGGAGTAAAGTGCTACTAGTGGCAGTGGTAAAGAATGCTGCTAGTAGGGTGGATAAAAGAAATTGCTGCTAGTGGCAGTGGTAAAGAAAATGCTGCTGGTGGCGGTGGAGTGGAAAGTGCTGCTAGTGGCAGTGGTGAAAGTGCTGCTATTGTGATTGGTAAAGTGCTGCTAGGTGGCGGTGGTAAAGGTGCTGCTGGTGGCGCGGATGGTAAGAAGTGCTGCTGGTTGGCGGTGTAGAGTGCTGCTAGGTAGGGGTGGTAAAAGAAATGCTGCTAGTGGCAGTAGGTAAAGTGCTACTAGGTGGCGGTAGTAAAGTGCTGCTAGTGAGGTGGTAAAGAAATTGCTACTATGGCAGTGGTAAAGTACTACTGGTGGCAGGTGGTAAAGTGCTGCTAGTAGGGTGATAAAAGTGCTACTAGGTGGCAGGTGGTAAAGAGTGCTGCTGTGGCAGTGGTAAAGTGCTACTGGTAGCGGTGGTAAAGAAAGTGCTGCTAGTAGGGTGGTAAAGTGCTGCTAGTGGCAGTGGTAGTAAAGTGCTACTGGTGGCGTGGTAAAGTGCTGCTAGGTGGCGGTAGGTGAAAAGTACTGCTAGTGGGAGGTGTAAGTGCTGCTGGTGCGGTGTAGTGGAAATTGCTGCTAATTGGCGGTGTAAAGAAAGTTGCTACTAAGTGGCGGTAGTAAAGTGCTGCTAGGTGGCAGGTGGAGTGAAAAGTGCTGCTAGTAAAGGGATGGTAAAAGTGCTACTAGGTGGCAGTGGATAAAGTGCTACTATGGCAGTGGTAAAGTGCTGCTAGTGAGGTGGTGAAGTGCTGCTAGTGGCGGTGGAGTAGAAAGAAATGCTGCTAGTAGGGGTGGTGAGTGCTGCTGGTGGCGGTGAGTAAGAAATGCTGCTAGGTGGCAGGTGGTAAAGTGCTGCTAGTAGGGGTGGTAAAGTATTGCTGGTGGCGGTAGTAGGCGTGCTGGTGGCAGTGGATAAAAGCTGCTATGGTGGCGGTGGTAGAGTGCTGCTAGGGTGGGGAGTGGTAAAGTGCTACTGGTGGCGGTGAGTAAAGGGCGTGCTGCTGGTGGCGGTGGATAAAGTGCTGCTGGTGGCAGGTGGTAAAGGGGTGCTGCTGGTGGCAGGTGGTAAAAGTGCTGCTAGTGAGGGTGGTGCAAATTGCTGCTAGGTGGCGGTGGTGAGTGCTGCTGGTGGCGGTGGAGTAAGTGCTGCTGGTGGCGCTGGTGGGTGCTGCTAGGTGGCGCTGGTAAAGGGTGCTGCTGGTGGCGCTGGTGAAAGTGCTGCTGGTGGCGCTGGTAGGTGCTAGTGGTGGTGGTGGTAGAAAGTGCTGGTGGTGGTGGTGGTAGAAGTGCTGCTGGTGGCGGTGGCAAAGTGCTGCTGGTGGCGCTGGTAGGGTGCTGCTGGTGGCGCTGGTAAAGGGGTGCTGCTGGTGGCGCTGGAAATAAGGTGCTACTAGGTGGCACTGGTAGAAGTGCTGCTAGTGGCGCTGGTAAAGTGACTGCTAGTGGCGCTGGTAGAAGTGCTAGTGGTGGTGGTGGAGTAAAGAAAGTGCTAGGTAGTGGTAGGTAGGTAAAAGTGCTGCTAGTGGCAGTGGCAAAGTGCTGCTAGTGGCACTAGTAAAGTGCTACTAGTGGCGCACTGGTGAAAGTGCTACTAGGTGGCGCTAGGTAAAAGAAGTACTACTAGTAGCAGTAGTAAAAGTACTACTAGTGGCAGTAGTAAAAGTACTACTAGTAGCAGTAGTAAAAGTACTACTAGTAGCAGTAGTTAAACGCAATATTAGAAACAGTGGTGGTAGCAGTAGTTGGTAGGTGGTGGTGGTGTCAGTCCAGTTGCTCAGTGTTGACAAACAATGACCCAATATGATACATGGTCTTCAACATAGGTCTCTTCCTCACTCCTGCTTGAATAACACAGAACGATAACAACCCGGAACGATAAAGGAACATTTTAACAACCGCGAGCATCCCAGTGTATGAAGCACAAGGGTAGCGTGCACACAGGGAGGTCACATAACCGAACAGCTGTGACACTGGTCCGGATAAGCGAGGCGTGAAATGGTGGTGCAGCGTCGAGGCGTCGGTAAATACAACGCTAATGAGGTTTCCGGATAAGCTACGTCAAACCTTGCTTCCTGTGACGTAGTCAAGTTGCGTTAAGTAGCCTCACTGAAGCCAATATTTACGAAGTTGTTTTGAAACAAAACTATTTTACATTATATATATATATATATATATATATATATATATATATATATATATATATATATATATATATATATATATATATATATTTGTTTGTGTGTGTGTGTGTGTGTGTGTGTGTGTGTGTGTATGCATGCAGAAAAAGCAGAACTGGGTCAATATTTGTCAACAGTGAGCAAGAAAACTGACACCACCATCACCTACCAACTACTACCAACTACTACCACTATGATATGGACAGTCACTGATACCTTCTGCCTTGCCTCAGAATTCTCCCTCCTACCTGTTGCTGTCCTGCAACATTGAATAATTCCTGACGACGCACGAGAGTGTAAAAGATCTAGAGCTAAAGGTTTCTGTCTCCCATGTCCCTTGATCTGCATGTGTGTGTGTGTGTGTGTGTGTGTGTGTGTGTGTGTGCGTATGTCTGTGCGTGTGTCTGTGTCTGTGTGTGTCTGTGTGTGTCTGTGTGTATGTCTGTGTGTATGTCTGTGTGTGTGTCTGAGTGTGTGAATGTGTGTGTGTGTATACTCACCTAATTGCACTCACCTAATTGTACTCACCTAATTGTGGTTGCAGGGGTCGATTCACAGCTCCTGGCCCCGCCTCTTCACTGGGCACTACTAGGTCACTCTTCCTGCTCCATAAGCTTTATCATACCTATCCTTAAAGCTATGTATGGTTCCTGCCTCCACTATATCACTTCCCAGACTATTCCACTTCCTGACAATTCTGTGACTGAAGAAATACTTCCTAACATCCTTGTGATTCATCCGAGGGTTCAACTTCCAACTGTGACCCCTTGTTGCTGTGTCCCATCTCTGAAACATCCTGTCTGTCCACCTTGTCGATTCCTCTCAGTATTTTATATGACGTTATCGTATCCCCCTTATCTCTCCTGTCTTCCAGTGTCCTCGAAGGACATACCCCTTAGCTCCTGGACTAGGCCTATATTGCTGCATACTCCAATATAGGCCTAAAGTACACGGTGTACAGTGTCCTGAATGATTCCTTATTAAGATGGCGAAATGCTTTTCTTAATTTTGCTGGCGCCCGTATGCTGCAGCAGTTATTTGATTGATATGTACCTCAGGAGATGTGCCTGGTGTTATACTCACCCCAAGATCCTTTTCCTTGAGTGAGGCTTCTAGTCTCTGGCCCCCCTAGACTGTACTCCGTCTGCAGTCGTCCTTGCCTCACCCCAATCTTCATGACTTTGCACTTGGTGGGGTTGAACTCCAGGAGCTAGTTTCTTGACCAGGCCTGCAGCCTGTCCAGATTCCTTTGTAGTTCTGCCTGGTCCTCGTCCGACTGAATTCTCATCAACTTCACATTATCTGCAAAACAGGGACACCTCTGAATCTATCCCTTCCATCAAGTCGAGCACAAATACCAGGAACAGTACCGATCCTAGGACTGACCCCTGTGGAATCCCGCTCGTCACAGGCGCCCACTCCGACACCTCGCCACGTAACATGACTCGCTCTTGTCTTCCTGACAGGTATTCCCTGATCCATTGGAGTGCCTTCCCTGTTATCCCTGCCTGGTTCTCTAGCTTTTGCACTAATCTCTTGGATGGGACTGTGTCAAACGCCTTCTTACAGTCCAAGAAAATGCAATCTACCCACCCCTCTCTCTCTTGTCTTACTGCTGTCACCCTGTCGTATAACTCCAGTAGGTTTGTGACACAGGATTTCCCTTGCCTGAAACCGTGCTGGCTGTTGTTAATAAGCTCATTCTTTTCTAGGTGCTCAATCACTCTTCTTCTGATAGTCTTTTCCATGAATTTGCATATTATATATGTCAGTGACACTGGTCTGTACTTTAATGCTTCGTGCCTGTCTCTTTTTAAAAATTAGGACTACCTTAGGTAGTCGCCCTGTTTCGATAGATGTATTGAATACTGTTAGTGGTACACACAACGCTTCAGCTCCCTCTCTCAGGACCCATGGAGAGATGTTATCCGGCCCCATCGCCTTTGAGGTATCTAGCTCACTCAGCAGCCTCTTCACTTCTTCCTCAGTTGTATGTATTGTGTCCAGCACTTGGTGATGTACCCCACCTCTCCGTCTTTCTGGAGTCCCTTCTGTCTCCTCTGTGAACACTTCTTTGAATCTCATGCTGAGTTCCTCACATACATCACGGACGTTTCTTGTGATCTCTTCTCCTTCCTTCCTTAGCCTGATTAACTGGTCCTTGACCAAGTGTGTGTGTGTGTGTGTGTGTGTGTGTGTGTGTGTGTGTCGTGCCGAATAGGTAAAACTTGCTACTTTGGCTTAAATAGCAACGCTCTTTTATGCCGAATGAGGCAAGCGAAAATTTGTGTATGCAATAATTTCGCGAAAATTATTCTGAACCTAACGAAAAAAATATATTTCAATGTGTTTGTTTATTATTAATTTATTGTAAACTTATCTAAAATATATTTATCTGGATTAGGTTAAATTAAATTGTGCTTGTTATAATAAGGTTAGGTAAGTTTTCTAAGGTTCTTTGGTACAAAATTATTAATTTTTACATTAATATAAATGAAAACAATATATCTTTAAAAGTAAAAGAGAAAATTTTAGAAAGGACTTAATTTTAAACGAGTTCTTGCCAATTGACGAGTTTTACCTATTCGGCACGTTATATATATATATATACACACACACAAATAAACACAGTATATAAAGCAGAGAAAACACTTATTTTATAGATAAACACAGTATATATATATATATATATATATATATATATATATATATATATATATATATATATATATATATATATATATATATATATATGCAATAAGATGACAGTAAGCAGGTGATTTCAAAATATGCAAAACAACCACTCTGAAAGAATAGAGAAATTCCAAGCGCTTTCGTGACTACTCACATTATCATGATAATGTGAGTAGTCACGAAAGCGCTTGGAATTTCTCTATTCTTTCAGAGTGGTTGTTTTGGTAGACAGCAACCACCCAGGGAAGTACTACCGTCCTGCCAGATGACTGTGAAACAAAAACCTGTAACTGTTTTGCATGATGGTAGGATTGCTGGTTTCTTTTTCTGTCTCATAAACACGCTAGATAACAGGGATATCTTGCTACTCCTACTTACACTTTGGTCACACTTCACAGACACGCACATGCATATATATATATACATACATCTAGGTTTTTCTCCTTTTTCTAAATAGCTCTTGTTCTTTTTTATTTCTTCTATTGTCCATGGGGAAGTGGAAAAGAATCTTTCCTCCGTAAGCCATGCGTGTCGTATGAGGCGACTAAAATGCCGGGAGCAATGGGCTAGTAACCCCTTCTCCTGTATACATTTACTAAAAAAGAGAAGAAGAAAAACTTTATAAAACTGGGGTGCTTAAATGTGCGTGGATGTAGTGCGGATGACAAGAAACAGATGATTGCTGATGTTATGAATGAAAAGAAGTTGGATGTCCTGGCCCTAAGCGAAACAAAGCTGAAGGGGGTAGGAGAGTTTCAGTGGGGGAAATAAATGGGATTAAATCTGGAGTATCTGAGAGAGTTAGAGCAAAGGAAGGGGTAGCAGTAATGTTAAATGATCAGTTATGGAAGGAGAAAAGAGAATATGAATGTGTAAATTCAAGAATTATGTGGATTAAAGTAAAGGTTGGATGCGAGAAGTGGGTCATAATAAGCGTGTATGCACCGGGAGAAGAGAGGAATGCAGAGGAGAGAGAGAGATTTTGGGAGATGTTAAGTGAATGTATAGGAGCCTTTGAACCAAGTGAGAGAGTAATTGTGGTAGGGGACCTGAATGCTAAAGTAGGAGAAACTTTTAGAGAGGGTGTGGTAGGTAAGTTTGGGGTGCCAGGTGTAAATGATAATGGGAGCCCATTGATTGAACTTTGTATAGAAAAGGGTTTAGTTATAGGTAATACATATTTTAAGAAAAAGAGGATAAATAAGTATACAAGATATGATGTAGGGCGAAATGATAGTAGTTTGTTGGATTATGTATTGGTAGATAAAAGACTGTTGAGTAGACTTCAGGATGTACATGTTTATAGAGGGGCCACAGATATATCAGATCACTTTCTAGTTGTAGCTACACTGAGAGTAAAAGGTAGATGGGATACAAGGAGAATAGAAGCATCAGGGAAGAGAGAAGTGAAGGTTTATAAACTAAAAGAGGAGGCAGTTAGGGTAAGATATAAACAGCTATTGGAGGATAGATGGGCTAATGAGAGCATAGGCAATGGGGTCGAAGAGGTATGGGGTAGGTTTAAAAATGTAGTGTTAGAGTGTTCAGCAGAAGTTTGTGGTTACAGGAAAGTGGGTGCAGGAGGGAAGAGGAGCGATTGGTGGAATGATGATGTAAAGAGAGTAGTAAGGGAGAAAAAGTTAGCATATGAGAAGTTTTTACAAAGTAGAAGTGATGCAAGGAGGGAAGAGTATATGGAGAAAAAGAGAGAGGTTAAGAGAGTGGTGAAGCAATGTAAAAAGAAAGCAAATGAGAGAGTGGGTGAGATGTTATCAACAAATTTTGTTGAAAATAAGAAAAAGTTTTGGAGTGAGATTAACAAGTTAAGAAAGCCTAGAGAACAAATGGATTTGTCAGTTAAAAATAGGAGAGGAGAGTTATTAAATGGAGAGTTAGAGGTATTGGGAAGATGGAGGGAATATTTTGAGGAATTGTTAAATGTTGATGAAGATAGGGAAGCTGTGATTTCGTGTATAGGGCAAGGAGGAATAACATCTTGTAGGAGTGAGGAAGAGCCAGTTGTGAGTGTGGGGGAAGTTCGTGAGGCAGTAGGTAAAATGAAAGGGGGTAAGGCAGCCGGGATTGATGGGATAAAGATAGAAATGTTAAAAGCAGGTGGGGATATAGTTTTGGAGTGGTTGGTGCAATTATTTAATAAATGTATGGAAGAGGGTAAGGTACCTAGGGATTGGCAGAGAGCATGCATAGTTCCTTTGTATAAAGGCAAAGGGGATAAAAGAGAGTGCAAAAATTATAGGGGGATAAGTCTGTTGAGTGTACCTGGTAAAGTGTATGGTAGAGTTATAATTGAAAGAATTAAGAGTAAGACGGAGAATAGGATAGCAGATGAACAAGGAGGCTTTAGGAAAGGTAGGGGGTGTGTGGACCAGGTGTTTACAGTGAAACATATAAGTGAACAGTATTTAGATAAGGCTAAAGAGGTCTTTGTGGCATTTATGGATTTGGAAAAGGCGTATGACAGGGTGGATAGGGGGGCAATGTGGCAGATGTTGCAAGTGTATGGTGTAGGAGGTAGGTTACTGAAAGCAGTGAAGAGTTTTTACGAGGATAGTGAGGCTCAAGTTAGAGTATGTAGGAAAGAGGGAAATTTTTTCCCAGTAAAAGTAGGCCTTAGACAAGGATGTGTGATGTCACCGTGGTTGTTTAATATATTTATAGATGGGGTTGTAAGAGAAGTAAATGCGAGGGTCTTGGCAAGAGGCGTGGAGTTAAAAGATAAAGAATCACACACAAAGTGGGAGTTGTCACAGCTGCTCTTTGCTGATGACACTGTGCTCTTGGGAGATTCTGAAGAGAAGTTGCAGAGATTGGTGGATGAATTTGGTAGGGTGTGCAAAAGAAGAAAATTAAAGGTGAATACAGGGAAGAGTAAGGTTATGAGGATAACAAAAAGATTAGGTGATGAAAGATTGAATATCAGATTGGAGGGAGAGAGTATGGAGGAGGTGAACGTATTCAGATATTTGGGAGTGGACGTGTCAGCGGATGGGTCTATGAAAGATGAGGTGAATCATAGAATTGATGAGGGAAAAAGAGTGAGTGGTGCACTTAGGAGTCTGTGGAGACAAAGAACTTTGTCCTTGGAGGCAAAGAGGGGAATGTATGAGAGTATAGTTTTACCAACGCTCTTATATGGGTGTGAAGCGTGGATGATGAATGTTGCAGCGAGGAGAAGGCTGGAGGCAGTGGAGATGTCATGTCTGAGGGCAATGTGTGGTGTGAATATAATGCAGAGAATTCGTAGTTTGGAAGTTAGGAGGAGGTGCGGGATTACCAAAACTGTTGTCCAGAGGGCTGAGGAAGGGTTGTTGAGGTGGTTCGGACATGTAGAGAGAATGGAGCGAAACAGAATGACTTCAAGAGTGTATCAGTCTGTAGTGGCAGGAAGGCGGGGTAGGGGTCGGCCTAGGAAAGGTTGGAGGGAGGGGGTAAAGGAGGTTTTGTGTGCGAGGGGCTTGGACTTCCAGCAGGCATGCATGAGCGTGTTTGATAGGAGTGAATGGAGACAAATGGTTTTTAATACTTGACGTGCTGTTGGAGTGTGAGCAAAGTAACATTTATGAAGGGATTCAGGGAAACCGGCAGGCCGGACTTGAGTCCTGGAGATGGGAAGTACAGTGCCTGCACTCTGAAGGAGGGGGTGTTAATGTTGCAGTTTAAAAACTGTAGTGTAAAGCACCCTTCTGGCAAGACAGTGATGGAGTGAATGATGGTGAAAGTTTTTCTTTTTCGGGCCACCCTGCCTTGGTGGGAATCGGCCAGTGTGATAATAAAAATAATATATATATATATATATATATATATATATATATATATATATATATATATATATATATATATATATATATATACTGGAGAAAACAGGTCACTGATGAAGATCAGGTGAAGGTGTCAAGTCCTCTAATAGGTGTGTCACGAGGCAGCAGCGTGGAGTAGTGTCATGTCTACAAGAATCGAGATGGTGTACCTGTCAGATGTTTGTTCTACGGTGTTGGTAGTAGCAATTAAACCTGCTTTAATACAGTGACGCCTATTACTCATAAATTCTCTGTAGATCAACTCTGCTTTGTTCCAGTTAATGACATGTCTCTCCTTAGATCTGAGACTGAGATTCAACCTAGAGGATCAAAGGGTCATATGAAAGACAGTGAGCTCAGGAAACGGCAGAAAACAGAGAAACGAGCAGAAGAGCCAGAAACTAAGAGGCTAAGAAAGGAGGCGGAGAGGCACTTTGAAAATGATATAACTTCAAAGGCTAAAACATAAACTCCTTCACAGTGACAAGAGAAAAATGTCATTAAGGAACCAGGTGATAATACTTTAAAATGGAGGGAGAAGATAATATACAAGATGATACAAAAGTATATGTTGAATCTACACAAGATTTAATAGTACAGTAGAAGTGGAAAAACTTAACTGTATATTATAAAAAATCCAGAAAAAATTGTCAGGTGGTGGTGGAACACCTAGAGAGAGAGAGAGAGAGAGAGAGAGAGAGAGAGAGAGAGAGAGAGAAAGAGAGAGAGAGAGAAAGAGAGAAGAGAGTTCATCATGAAAGGAAATCCCACACATTCTAGGAAGGTGGATCATACCTAACAAACCTCTTAGATTTATACGATTTAGTTTTTTAACACAAAGGAAGTCTCTTACTGAAGTAAGGTGACCTCACTTCCCCCCCCCCCCAAAAAAAAAGGAAATACACTGTCATCATTCATTCATTCACTGTCGTGCCAAAAGCGTGCTAGCATAGTTCAGATGATCCTTCAAATTGCAACATCCCCACCCCTTCGGTGCAGTCATTATACTTCCCACCTTCTGGACTAAAGGCTTGTTAACCAGTTTCCCTGAATCCCTTCATGTTATCTTGCTCACTCTAACAACACGTTAAGTCATAAAAATACCTTGTTTCCACTCACTCCAAAACAACAGCAGGGAAAAGTGGACTCTTGACTGCAGCAAAGCACAGCTGAATCTAACGACTCTAGACGCAAGGAGAATTAGGGCAGACTATTAGAGAGAAGAGGACCTGGAACACAGAAGACAGACGGACGCTGATGATAAAATAGAATCACAAGAGACATTAGAAAGTGGTTCAGGAGTTGAATGAGGAGACGAAGAGGTGGAGGCTCCAACTATTCACAGCTTTTAAGAGTAGCTTGATAGAACCCAAAAGACTAGTGTCCAGGAGGCAAGTGTGTAGGAGGCAAGTGTCCAGGAGGATAGTGTCATGGAGCTTAGCGTCCAGGAGCCTAGTATTCATTAGATGCCAGCCAAGCCAACCCAAGAAACTGGGTCAAGAGCAGTGTCTCGACCCCTGCTATTACGAACACAGGTGTAGTCTTGTTGCCTACCTCTTCGTAGCACGATTTAATCAAAGTAGGAATGAGAAACGAGAGAAAGTCAGTACTGAGCAAATACTTGTGTACATTTTCTTCACCAAAACAGCATGCAAGCATATGTACAATGTATACATTACGTACAAGGCAATTTGAAAGCAAGAGACACACTGTGGGCGACCAGACTAGACGTCTATGTTGATTCACGAGTCTACAAGATCACTTCTTGTGACTGGCTGGTTGAACCAAGGTGCTAGCATAACAAGAGGGGCCCCGCTTGTTATACTCTTAGCACCCGGTTAGCTGGTCCGGAGGGCATGCCTGCGTGGGTGTGACATATGCCCAATAAAATGTAATGTACGCATGCCACACTGGCTTATCACTAGTGATTACAGAGCTCAGTTATCACTAGCGCTATGCAACCCTTCACTCCGAAATCTGTTCTTCTCTCAAGCTGAGAGAGAGAGAGAGAGAGAGAGAGAGAGAGAGAGAGAGAGAGAGAGAGAGAGAGAGAGAGAGAGAGAGAGAGAGAGAGAGAGTCACATATCCTGGAAACTTTATGGACCCAAGACATTCACAAAAAATATAAATCACAGCCTTATAAAAAATATCCCACAAAAGAGGGCACAAATGCCCCCACCAAATTTCCAGAAACTTTCACAAAAGCAGCAAAAAAAAAAGTATATATATATTTCGGGAACAAGTTTCTGGCGAATGCTTCCCATAAAAGAACATCCATCAATCTTATCGCTGGGGAAAAATAAAACTTTTTCCGGCAGCATTGTGAGGCTGTCCCATCCCGTCCAGTGTATAACACGGGGTTAACGTGCGTAATTCACGGGGTTAACGTGTGTACAACCCAGAGTCAACGTGTTCCAGGGCACTGAATAATACCCTCACGTTGAAGAAGTGGGCATCATATGCCTCTTGTTGCTCCACCTTTTCACTCTGCCTCTCCCACGGTGTGTGTGTGTGTGTGTGTGTGTGTGTGTGTGTGTGTGTGTGTGTGTGTGTGTGTGTGTGTGTGTGTGTGTGTGTGTGTTGTATGCGTGTGTTGTGTGCGTGCGTTGTGCGCGCGTGTTGTGTGCGCGTGTGTTGTGTTTACTCACTGGCAGACCTGTACATCACCCATTATGTTCAAGTCACTTTTGCCGGTGATTTACCTTCCATTGTGGACGTAAAAATGAGAACATCGCTGGAAGCAAACAGCGAGAGAGGTCACTCCTTTTATCAGGAAGAACGGGGAAGGATAAATCCCCAACACATTAAGGTTCCCTCTTCACTTCAGTTTCAGGTAGAGGGGATAAATCCCTAAGAAATTAAGATCCCCTTCCCCCTTTTCCTTCCTCTCACGTTGGGGGGATAAATCCCCCCTTCCCCTTTCCCAAGGTTTGTGACAAGAACAGAAAGGTCAAAATATTTTTTTCCTGGACCTTTTTTTTTATTCAGTAAAGCAAACACTAGTATGGATAAACCGGTCCTATGGCGCTGCGCTGTGACCTTCCTGTGGCGGCAGTAGCACCAGAAGTGAGGATTTATGAGCATATTCCAGAGCCAAACTGAATGGTCGTCCCGAAAATTTATATCCGTGAGGCATTGTGTTGACTCCATTAATCTCTCTGCAGATCCAGTTTGCATGTAAAATATCGCTGCATTCTACTGTTCTTGAAGTGTTTTGGGGAGAAGACTGGGGGGAGACTGGAGGGGAGACTGGAGGGGAGAGACTGGAGGGGAGAGACTGGAGGGGAGAGACTGGAGGGGAGAGACTGGAGGAGACTGGAGGGGGAGAGGAGGGGAAGAGGTGGAGGGGAAGAGGGTGGGGGAGGGGAGAGGAGGGGAGGGGAGGAGGAGGGGGAGAGTGGAGGGGAAGAGGGGAGGGGAAGAGTGGAGGGGGGAGAGTGGAGGGGGGAGAGTGAAGTGGGGAGAGTGGAGTGGGGAGAGTGGAGGGGAGAGACTGGAGGGGAGAGACTGGAGGGGGGAGACGGGGAAAGGACCTAGCTCATGGCACAGATCCCCACTGTTGTCAAAGAAATATTAATCAATTCAGAATGGGTGTGTACCCAACCTAACCTGAGTAGGGGAATAGGCAATGTTTGCTTTAGCATTATGAAAGCTCCCCCTTCCTCTCCCCTTCCCCAAGCAAAACACCCCAGCACAAAAAACGGGCACCGCAGGTCAGCTGTTTGGGATTGTTTGGCTACAGAGTAAACAAAACGGGAGATCAGTTTCACGGTGTTTACACTCAGCTACTGCTCACTCCGGATTAGCTATGAGCTGGATGTTACTGACAGCTTGACTGATTGACTGAAGTGGGTGGATCCCAGCAAGCGCCACCCCAGCTGCTGGGTGGAGGAGAAAACTGAGCCATGCTGAGCAACTTAACGACAGCTGTTGTGAGAGAATACATCTTGGCAAGGGGGCAATACTCTAATTGAACATTACTAAGTACTACTAAACTCCTTCAGCACAATAAGTATATAGTAGAACTCGGTACTCGAACTTAATTCGTTCCAGAAGGCTGAGTGCCGATCTGTTCGAGTACCGAAAAAAATTTTCCCAACCAATTTTCTTTTTTGCTGGCTGTTATCACTTATCTTCTTAGTCCGCATGGTGACTTACACAAATATAAAAAAACATCAAAAAATGCGAAGTTCTGGTGGGTCGTATATGTATGGTCAAGTGCCAAGCATACGGTCGACTACCTAGCGATTTTTTTTTTTTTGAATACCAAATTGTTCGAGTACCGAGGTTCCACTGTATTTCAAAATACTTTTGAATATAAACACTTTTAATTGTATAACAATCTCCTGAAGTTGAAATTTTATCTTCCTTCTGCTTCTGTCATTTGATTTTGAAATAGATCCAAAGGTTTGCAACCAAATTAGTTGAAGAGGGAACTGAATCCGACGACTCAGTAGAGGAGAAGAGGACCAGAGAAGACATGATCACGTCATGTACAATACTTAGATGGAGTAATATAGCGGACACACACATATTTGGAAATTTGAGAATCAGGAATAGAGGGAAAAAATCTTGAGGGAAATTATCAATAAAACACTGTCTTTAATTAATATACAATATCTCCATCCTACAACGTACAATATATCCCTCCTACAATATACAATGTATACCTCGTATAACATACAATATCTACCTCATACAACATACAACATCCACCTCCTACAACATACAATATCTACCTCCTACACCATACAAATAATTTCTGAAAAAATCAGCACTTCCCGTACAACACAAAAAATGTTTTGAAAAACAAAAACCCACAGAATCTTTCTTTAAAAAATATCTTCCACAAGAATCACAAATTCTCGTCTCTAAACTAAAAAAGAAAAAAAAATCACCATGACGCGCTTATTAAAAATACAAATCAAGAAGTTCAACTCCACAGGAGCATCGATTCTCATACCCCTGTCCCCGCCCCCCCCTCTTACCTCAGGGGGTGCAGTCCCCCTTCCCAGGGGGTGCAGTCCCCCTTCCCAGGGGGTGCAGTCCCCCTTCCCAGGGGGTGCAGTCCCCCTTCCCAGGGGGTGCAGTCCCCCTTCCCAGGGGGTGCAGTCCCCCTTCCCAAGGAAGCATACACAAAAAAGGTAATATAGTGATTAACAGTGACAATCAGGGCGCAATATCCACTAATATAATTGTCTCAAAAAAATCTTGTGTGTATCGATACGAAATTATATTTTGCTTAATTTTAATTCGAACAAGAAGGTGGGGGAAGGGGAAGGGTAAGAGGAAAGGAGGGGAAGGGGAAGGGAAAGAGGAGGGGAGGGGAAGGGGAAGGGGAAGGGTAAGAGGAGGGAAGGGGAAGGATTCAACATGAAAATAATAAACGAAAAAAATACGAAAAAAATCTTACGGAAAAATATTGCATAAATCTGGCAGCATTTGGTGCAATCTGATTATAAAGTGTTTTTATAGTCATTATATCATTATATTCAATAACTTTTAATTATTTCCTTTAGTGGCTCGTTATTGTGAGAAGAGTTAGACTCAGTGTGTGTAAGAGAGAGAGAGAGAGAGAGAGAGAGAGAGAGAGAGAGAGAGAGAGAGAGAGAGAAATTATTTTCCATTAAAAGTATGCCTTAGAGAGGAGTGTGAGGTGACTGCATGCTGACAATATTCATACATAGTGTTGTAAAACAACTTACTACCAGGGTGTTGGCGAGAAGTTTGGGACAAAAAGATAACGATTTAAAGAAGAGAGAGGAACAATACCGTAACTGGAACAATACATAAGTAACCCATACATAGGAGAAAGAAGTTTATCAAGACGTTTCGCTTCGACTTGGACCATTTACAAGTCACAGTGTGACTTTTAAATGGCCCAAATCGAAGCGAAACGTCGTCGTGAGGTTCTCCTGTGTGCGGGATATTTGTGTATAACGAATTACATAAAAGCGGGAATTAATACATTTAACCACCGCCGATGACAAGGATCGTCTCGGAGATCCTGAAGAGAAGTTGCCAAGGTTGGTGCAGGAACTTGGGACTGTATGTATAAAGAGGAAATTTAGAGTAAACCTGGTAAAGAGCAAGATGAGAATAAGAAAAACTCTTGATAATGAAAGACTGCGTATCAGATTAGAAGGAGTTAATGTGAAGTTCAGATATTTGGGAGTGCACTTGTTAGTGGAGAAGGTGAGGTGTGAGTGTTAATACACTGTCCCAGGTTAGGTGTGAGTGTTAATACACTGTCCCAGGTTAGGTGTGAGTGTTAATACACTATCCCAGGTGAGGTGTGAGTGTTAATACACTGTCCCAGGTGAGGTGTGAGTGTTAATACACTATCCCAGGTGAGGTGTGTGTTAATACACTGTCCCAGGTGAGGTGTGAGTGTTAATACACTGTCCCAGGTGAGGTGTGAGTGTTAATACACTGTCCCAGGTTAGGTGTGAGTGTTAATACACTGTGCCAGGTGAGGTGTGAGTGTTAATACACTATCCCAGGTGAGGTGTGTGTTAATACACTGTCCCAGGTGAGGCGTGAGTGTTAATACACTGTCCCAGGTGAGGTGTGAGTGTTAATACACTGTCCCAGGTGAGGTTTGAATGTTAATACACTGTCCCAGGTGAGGTGTGAGTGTTAATACACTGTCCCAGGTTAGGTGTGAGTGTTAATACACTGTCCCAGGTGAGGTGTAAGTGTTAATACACTATCCCAGGTGAGGTGTGTGTTAATACACTGTCCCAGGTGAGGCGTGAGTGTTAATACACTGTCCCAGGTGAGGCGTGAGTGTTAATACACTGTCCCAGGTGAGGTGTGAGTGTTAATACACTGTCCCAGGTGAGATGTGAGTGTTAATACACTGTCCCGGGTGAGGTGTGAGTGTTAATACACTGTCCCAGGTGAGGTGTGAGTGTTAATACACTGTCCCAGGTGAGGTGTGAGTGTTAATACACTGTCCCAGGTGAGGTGTGAGTGTTAATACACTGTCCCAGGTGAGGTGTGAGTGTTAATACACTGTCCCAGGTGAGGTGTGAGTGTTAATACACTGTCCCAGGTGAGGTGTGAGTGTTAATACACTGTCCCAGGTGAGGTGTGAGTGTTAATACACTGTCCCAGGTGAGGTGTGTGTTAATACACTGTCCCAGGTGAGGTTTGAATGTTAATACACTGTCCCAGGTGAGGTGTGAGTGTTAATACACTGTCCCAGGTGAGGTGGGAGTGTTAATACACTGTCCCAGGTGAGGTGTGAGTGTTAATACACTGTCCCAGGTGAGGTGTGAGTGTTAATACACTGTCCCAGGTGAGGTGTGAGTGTTAATACACTGTCCCAGGTGAGGTGAGAGTGTTAATACACTGTCCCAGGTGAGGTGTGAGTGTTAATACACTGTCCCAGGTGAGGTGTGAGTGTTAATACACTGTCCCAGGTGAGGTGTGAGTGTTAATACACTGTCCCAGGTGAGGTGTGAGTGTTAATACACTGTCCCAGGTGAGGTGTGAGTGTTAATACACTGTCCCAGGTGAGGCGTGAGTGTTAATACACTGTCCCAGGTGAGGTGTAAGTGTTAATACACTGTCCCAGGTGAGGCGTGAGTGTTAATACACTGTCCCAGGTGAGGTGTGAGTGTTAATACACTGTCCCAGGTGAGGCGTGAGTGTTAATACACTGTCCCAGGTGAGGTGTGAGTGTTAATACACTGTCCCAGGTGAGGCGTGAGTGTTAATACACTGTCCCAGATGAGGTGTGAGTGTTAATACACTGTCCCAGGTGAGGCGTGAGTGGTAATACACTGTCCCAGGTGAGGTGTAAGTGTTAATACACTGTCCCAGGTGAGGCGTGAGTGTTAATACACTCTCCCAGGTGAGGTGTGAGAGTTAATACACTGTCCCAGGTGAGGCGTGAGTGTTAATACACTCTCCCAGGTGAGGTGTGAGTGTTAATACACTGTCCCAGGTGAGGTGTGAGTGTTAATACACTGTCCCAGGTGAGGTGTGAGTGTTAATACACTGTCCCAGGTGAGGTGTGAGAGTTAATACACTGTCCCAGGTGAGGCGTGAGTGTTAATACACTCTCCCAGGTGAGGTGTGAGTGTTAATACACTGTCCCAGGTGAGGTGTGAGTGTTAATACACTGTCCCAGGTGAGGTGTGAGTGTTAATACACTGTCCCAGGTGAGGCGTGAGTGTTAATACACTGTCCCAGGTGAGGTGTGAGTGTTAATACACTGTCCCAGGTGAGGCGTGAGTGTTAATACACTGTCCCAGATGAGGTGTGAGTGTTAATACACTGTCCCAGGTGAGGCGTGAGTGTTAATACACTGTCCCAGGTGAGGTGTAAGTGTTAATACACTGTCCCAGGTGAGGCGTGAGTGTTAATACACTGTCCCAGGTGAGGTGTGAGAGTTAATACACTGTCCCAGGTGAGGCGTGAGTGTTAATACACTCTCCCAGGTGAGGTGTGAGTGTTAATACACTGTCCCAGGTGAGGTGTGAGTGTTAATACACTGTCCCAGGTGAGGTGTGAGTGTTAATACGCTGTCCCAGGTGAGGTGTGAGTGTTAATACACTGTCCCAGGTGAGGTGTGAGTGTTAATACACTGTCCCAGGTGAGGTGTGAGTGTTAATACACTGTCCCAGGTGAGGTGTGTGTTAATTCATCTTAAGGGAAGGCTGAGCCCCCTTCATCCTCAAGGGGAGGTTGGGCCCCCTCCATCCTAAGGGAAGGCTGGGCCCCCTTCATCCCCAAGTGGAGCCTGAGCCCCTTCATCCCCGACGGGAGACTGGGCCTCCATCCCCTAAGGGAAGCTGCTCGTTCCCCTTATGGATACCAAGGGAGTGTAACTCTCCCTACTACACTGCCATGGATTCCATTTTCCCCTCATTTCCATGGGGAAGGTGGAAGGGGAGGGGGTCATGCCCATCCCTCCCCACGTGTTTCAGTGTGACACAACAAGCAGCATCTGGGTGTACAATAACAGCGGGTCGGGGGGTGGGGCAGAGGGGCAGGGAGGGGGCAGCGGGGCCTGGGAGCGGCGGGGAAGGGGGTAGCACACTTGTCTTCCCTTGTTGATTGACAACAACTCCAGGGGGCTGACACCAGTCTTGCCATCCTCGAGGTCACAGGTGACCCATCCTTCCCCTGGCCTCTCCGTCCCCCGGACCTCTCCTTCCCCCTTACCTCTCCGTCCCCCTGACCTCTCCTTCCCCCTAACCTCTCCTTCCCCCTGACCTCTCCTTCCCCCTGACCTCTCCTTCCCCCTGACCTCTCCTTTCCCCTGACCTCTCCTTCCCCCTGACCTCTCCTTCCCCCTGACCTATCCTTCCTGCGACCAGAATGTTGAGTCTCCCTGTATCGCATTAGGTTCGCCGGTCTTGTCCCGGTCCGGGTCTTTCCAGGTCGTGACCCGGCGAGTCTCTCCCAAATCATAACATCAAGACGCTTTCAGAACCTACTGAGGACCGTGGTTCGATCCCCGGTACGAGTGGCAACATATGATTGTTTCCTTAAAGACACCTGCCGTCCATGTTCACCTACCTGGAGGGTATTCCGGGGATCAACGCCCCCGCGGCCCGGTCCACGACCAGGTCTCCCGCCGGATCAGGACCTGATCAACCAGGCTGTTACTGCTGGCCGCACGTTGTCCAACGTACAAACCACGGCCCGGCTGATCCGGCACCGACTTTAAGTATCTGTCCAGCTCCCTCTTGAAGGCAGCCAGGGGCCTATTGGTAATTTCCCTTATGTACCCAATCCCTTATGCATGGTGGGAGGCTGCTGAACAGTCTTGGGCCCCGGACACTTATGGTGTTTTCTCTTAGTGTACCAATGGCGCTCCTCTCAGTAGTAGTACCAGTTCCTAGTAACCAGTTACCAGTAACCAGTGTACCAGTAGATGACTCACTACCAACCGTCTGTGTGAATCATTGACTGTATTCATATTGCTGCTGACCATAGCAGGATTTCAAACACCCTCACCCTGTAGACACTTGTGAGTCAGTCGTAGTTAGGCAGCAGAGACAGGTCGGCTGTTGGCGCTTTCCATACTTCCCGTTATATATTATACGTACTACCAGCCTACGTGAGTATTTTTACCCATCCACGTATCGAAAACCCACATGACACTCCTACTTTCCATTGGGATATTTTGCACCGCCTGCCCAGTCTTTTAAATTCGTAGGGAGTGATTTGTGTGTGCAGATTCAGGACATTTTAGCAATAAATAGGTACCTGGACGTTAGCCGACTGGTGTGGGTCGGATCCTGGGAAGAAAACTAACCTAATTTGCCCGAAATGCTTTGCATAACCAGGAGCTTTCTATATAGTATGTCAGTGGTGTCAGCTATGGTCTTTAAGTTATATCATGTACTTGTAGAAATAAATATTATTGTTGTTACTATTATTACTGTTACTATAATTATTATTATAAAGGTTCAAAACCCTTCTAAAGGTTTCAGAACCTTTTCGCAAAGAATCTCAGAACTTCTTCTGTAATGGTTTAAGAAGTCTCTAAGGATTTGCAAACTGTTTTTTTCTTAACAGTTTTAGAACTCTTGACTGAGGGAGTTCTGAACCTCTAGGGTTTCAGAAACCCCTCCCCCCCCATGGCTTTTGAAAGAACTGCAGTGGGGAGAAGGGGGGAATCCTCTTATCACGTGGGAGAGGGGCCTAACCCTCAGCGTCACTGCTTAAATAGGACTTTCACCTCTACGCCTCAGTGACATAGAGGTGAATTTGAAGAGTCAAAATAGCCCGCTTTTTCCTTAGCGCCTTGTGGCCCGCGGGGGTTTACTTAGCAGTTTACCGCTGGACTAATGATGTAAACTCGGTCCCAGGAGGAGGTAAACAAGCTCATATTCAGTGGGAAGCGCTAAGCTCGCATGGTCGTAGAGAACCTGCTTAGCACTGTTCGTGTGTTCAATTTTTGCTAAAGGTTGAGAGAGATCAGATTTGATTCGAGGAAAAGGGAGAGCGGGTAGGACACGATAGCTCCAAGTTGGTGGATCAAGAGCCTTCACCAGCAGGAAGGAACGTGGCGTTGAAGCGTGTAAACGCAAAATTTCTCTAAGTTACTTACGTCTTTAAGGGCGAAATCGACGTTAAAAAAGGAAGGACTTCCGCCCTCGTTGCGGCAATTAGTCAGGACTCATCACTAAGCTCCGGTGACAGATTCCCCCCTCCCCCCGTCCCCAACACCATTCAAGGGGATCCTTCTAGGGGGTGGTGCCGTGTAGCTCACAATCGGAAGGTCTCGGGTTCGACTTCCTGGCCAGAAGAAGCATATGATCAGTGTTCCATACACTGCTGCTGCCCCTGCCCACCTAGCAGTAAAAACAACTGTGTGTGCCAGAAACTCCAGTACCTGCTGGAATGTTATATACTGTGTTAGAAACTCCAGTACCTGCTGGAATGTTATATACTGTGTTAGAAACTCCAGTACCTGCTGGAATGTTATATACTGTGTTAGAAACTCCAGTACCTGCTGGAATGTTATATACTGTGTTAGAAACTCCAGTACCTGCTGGAATGTTATATACTGTGTTAGAAACTCCAGTACCTGCTGGAATGTTATATACTGTGTTAGGAACTATAGTACTCCTGGCAGTATTCCACCATTCGATTTCCACTTGGCTGTCCCTAATTCCTCCTCGGGCACTTGCCTCGACCCTCAGACTATCCATATTGGTTAAGCTGTTCCCCTAGCCACTCCTCTTCGGTAAGTTTATCTGCAGCAGCGTGTTGGCAGACTAATTTGGGGGCCATGGTCACACCTGGAGTGCGTCAGAAGGAAAGTATACCAGACACGAAGAGGTTAATGATAATATCAAGCCTCACCATAGCAAGTTCTCTAGCAGAACAGTAACTTCAGCCTACCAGACCAGATGGCAGCCAGAAGCGTCAGGATGGAGTCACAATGCTACCCTGGAATGATAAGAAGACTGTGTGGGAATACAATGTGCGCCTGTAATGGCCAACACCTACCTACAATGTTCTGAAGCTGAAGCAGGTGGTGCTGCCAGATTCAGGAAGACCCAGAAGATCAGCAAATACAGCGATCTGCCATCATGATATAACATCCTTCCAGTAAGATCGGAGACTCTTGCAGCGTGGGGCAAGTGAGCGCACTCAGATTTTTAAGAGATAATTGGCAACAGAGAAGCTATGGATCCCAGAGTGACCAACTTTCTTGTTCAGAGACATTATTGCGACTCAGAGAAAAAACACACATGTGGACCTGTAATAAGTTGTAACCGATCACGAGGTTTTGGATAAGGGATTTCAACCGCGGCAAGCAAAAAGACAATCTCAATCTCTCTCTCTCTCTCTCTCTCTCTCTCTCTCTCTCTCTCTCCACTAGATCACGAGGTTACAATGAGCTCTGAAATATAAGGATATAAGGATAGAAGGAAAGACTGAGGGGTGCAGCTGCTGCAGCCTCTAGGTCGTCAACCTTTATTAGTGATATATTCAGTTGCTAACATTCACCTAAGTGTAAACTGTAAACAACTTGATTACCAGCCTAAAGGAACAAGTGTAAATGATAAATGACTTGACTACAATCCTAAAGGAACACACTGTAAATAACTTTACTACAAGTCTAAACAAAACAAAATAAAAAAATCGACAAGATGGGACAAGTGTAAATTATAAACAGGCTAGACTAAAAAAAATATTATGGAACAATTATAACTAATAAGCCTGGACAAATATCGTAAAGGGATTTTATATTACGAACAGCGTGGACAAAAATCCTAAATGAACAGTTATAATTTATAACCAATTTGGACAAAATCGTAGAGGATAAAAATAAACTTGGACAAAATCTTAGAGGAACAAGTGTAAAAAATAAACAACTTTGAGGGTTGACAACACAACTTTGATTAACAAAGTACTGTGACACTGTTGACAAAAGAAGAGTCCCAGGGGGTCAAGGGTAGAACCCCCCTCCTACCCTTTCGTCACACCTCTCTCCTCTCCCTTGTCTTTACTCTTACACCCTTCCTTAACTTCTATTTACCCTTACACCTTCCCTTCTATTTTGCCTTACACTTTACCTTCCCTTCCATTTCTAGTTATACACTACTTTCTCCCATTTCCCCTTGCACACTCCTTTCCCTTCCCTTCCATTTCCCCTTATACCTTCCCTTCCCTTACATTTCTAGTAATACCCTCCCTTCTCCCCTTACACCCTCCAGTCCTTCCCATTTTATCTTTCATCTCCCCATTCACTCCCATTTATTAAGAAAACATTCCTTCCCTCTCATTTCCATTTCCTCCGTTTCCCTGACTTTTCCCTCTCACCTCTCCACCTTCCTCCACGTTCTCTTCCATATCCCCCTCTCTTCTCATTCCACCCTCTTTCTCCTCTTCCCCCATCTCCTTTTATTAAAAAGGGAAAAAGGGAGACGTGTTAATTCACTCCAGTAGGGAACCTCATCCCCAGGAGAGAGAGAGAGAGAGAGAGAGAGAGAGAGAGAGAAAGAGAGAGAGAAAGAGAAAGAGAAAGAGAGAGAGAGAGAGAGAGAGAGAGAGAGAGAGAGAGAGAGAGAGAGAGAGAGAGAGAGAGAGAGAGAAACATGGGAAAGATACATAACAGTGGACTTGGAAGTCCACACCGAGGCTGTCTGCTGTGAACTATCTGCTTCTACCTAGATTATTGACTACCGTGAAATATCCAGGTGAGGAGGGGCAAGGACAGTCAAGCAGAAGGCTCCCTCCCCACCCTCCGCCCACTACCGGCACGAAAACAGGGCGAAAATGCATCATACTACAGTAGCTACTTGGTACAAGTGAAGTAGAGTTTGGTGCATGAAGCTTAAGCTGCTTGTCGCCAGGTTTGTACATATATACATTCTAAGACAACACAGCTTTATAATCTCCAAAGGCTATTCCGACAATGACTTTGCAGTGTTTTTCTGCGTTCCAGGATATAGAATGTAGTTCAAATTACCGTACCCTTATATTTCTTTTCTCTCCTTTCTTTTGTAATATTTATTGCCCTCCAGTCTGTGGTGATGGAGATAAACACACAACCTGCACACATGAGAGAGGAACTTACCACGACGTTTCGGTCCGACTTGGACCATTTACAAAGTCACGCGGTATTGTGCCTTTTTGATATTTATGATGAGGATACCATCAATACTTATACGTCTGAAAAAATGGTATGGTGATACAGACAAAATGTAGAAAAAAGCCTTTTATGTACACTTCAGGACATTTAATAGGGAATTTTCTCCTCTAATGTCCGGAACTGTACATGCAGCGTTTTGTTTTCCACTTTCATGTCTGGTGTTTACGTGATGGGTCATCCTGAGAGATGGTAATTCCCAAGTGACAGTAACAGCAGCTCTGCTGGAAGGTAAACCTTTGATGTTGTCGTAGCTGATGATCCCTTACTGGAATACTTGACCATATCATTATTGTCTTACTGAAGTCTGCCAGCTTAGACTGACACTACTGAAGTCTGCCAGCTTAGACTGACACTACTGAAGTCTGCCAGCTTAGACTGACACTACTGAAGTCTGCCAGCTTAGACTGACACTACTGAAGTCTGCCAGCTTAGACTGACACTACTGAAGTCTGCCAGCTTAGACTGACACTACTGAAGTCTGCCAGCTTAGACTGACACTACTGAAGTCTGCCAGCTTAGACTGACACTACTGAAGTCTGCCAGCTTAGACTGACACTACTGAAGTCTGCCAGCTCAGACTGACACTACTGAAGTCTGCCAGCTTAGACTGACACTACTGAAGTCTGCCAGCTTAGACTGACACTACTGAAGTCTGCCAGCTTAGACTGACACTACTGAAGTCTGCCAGCTCAGGCTGACACTACTGAAGTCTGCCAGCTTAGACTGACACTACTGAAGTCTGCCAGCTTAGACTGACACTACTGAAGTCTGCCAGCTTAGACTGACACTACTGAAGTCTGCCAGCTTAGACTGACACTACTGAAGTCTGCCAGCTTAGACTGACACTACTGAAGTCTGCCAGCTTAGACTGACACTACTGAAGTCTGCCAGCTCAGACTGACACTACTGAAGTCTGCCAGCTTAGACTGACACTACTGAAGTCTGCCAGCTTAGACTGACACTACTGAAGTCTGCCAGCTTAGACTGACACTACTGAAGTCTGCCAGCTTAGACTGACACTACTGAAGTCTGCCAGCTCAGACTGACACTACTGAAGTCTGCCAGCTTAGACTGACACTACTGAAGTCTGCCAGCTTAGACTGACACTACTGAAGTCTGCCAGCTTAGACTGACACTACTGAAGTCTGCCAGCTCAGGCTGACACTACTGAAGTCTGCCAGCTTAGACTGACACTACTGAAGTCTGCCAGCTTAGACTGACACTACTGAAGTCTGCCAGCTTAGACTGACACTACTGAAGTCTGCCAGCTTAGACTGACACTACTGAAGTCTGCCAGCTTAGGCTGACACTACTGAAGTCTGCCAGCTTAGACTGACACTACTGAAGTCTGCCAGCTCAGACTGACACTACTGAAGTCTGCCAGCCCAGGCTGACACTACTGAAGTCTGCCGGCTTAGACTGACACTACTGAAGTCTGCCAGCTCAGACTGACACTACTGAAGTCTGCCAGCTCAGACTGACACTACTGAAGTCTGCCAGTTTAGACTGACACTACTGAAGTCTGCCAGCTTAGACTGACACTACTGAAGTCTGCCAGCTCAGACTGACACTACTGAAGTCTGCCAGCTTAGACTGACACTACTGAAGTCTGCCAGCTTAGACTGACACTACTGAAGTCTGCCAGCTTAGACTGACACTACTGAAGTCTGCCAGCTCAGACTGACACTACTGAAGTCTGCCAGCTTAGACTGACACTACTGAAGTCTGCCAGCTTAGACTGACACTACTGAAGTCTGCCAGCTTAGACTGACACTACTGAAGTCTGCCAGCTTAGACTGACACTACTGAAGTCTGCCAGCTCAGACTGACACTACTGAAGTCTGCCAGCTCAGACTGACACTACTGAAGTCTGCCAGCTTAGACTGACACTACTGAAGTCTGCCAGCTTAGACTGACACTACTGAAGTCTGCCAGCTTAGACTGACACTACTGAAGTCTGCCAGCTCAGGCTGACACTACTGAAGTCTGCCAGCTCAGGCTGACAATACTGAAGTCTGCCAGCTCAGGCTGACAATACTGAAGTCTGCCAGCTCAGACTGACACTACTGAAGTCTGCCAGCTCAGGCTGACAATACTGAAGTCTGCCAGCTCAGGCTGACACTACTGAAGTCTGCCAGCTCAGGCTGACAATACTGAAGTCTGCCAGCTCAGGCTGACACTACTGAAGTCTGCCAGCTCAGGCTGACAATACTGAAGTCTGCCAGCTCAGGTTGACACTACTGTTTGTGCTCCCACTGTGTAACTATCACACAGAACAGTGCAGCAGCACACTGTAGGTGTTCCCACTGTGTAACTATCACACAGGATAGTGTAGCAGTACACTGCTGATGTTCCCACTGTGTAACTATCACACAGGATAGTGTAGCAGTACACTGCTGATGTTCCCACTGTGTAACTATCACACAGGATAGTGTAGCAGTACACTGCTGATGTTCCCACTGTGTAACTATCACACAGGATAGTGTAGCAGTACACTGCTGGTGTTCCCACTGTGTAACTATCACACAGGATAGTGTAGCAGTACACTGCTGATGTTCCCACTGTGTAACTATCACACAGGATAGTGTAGCAGTACACTGCTGGTGTTCCCACTGTGTAACTATCACACACGATAGTGTAGCAGTACACTGCTGATGTTCCCACTGTGTAACTATCACACACGATAGTGTAGCAGTACACTGCTGGTGTTCCCACTGTGTAACTATCACACAGATAGTGTAGCAGTACACTGCTGATGTTCCCACTGTGTAACTATCACACAGATAGTGTAGCAGTACACTGCTGATGTTCCCACTGTGTAACTATCACACAGATAGTGTAGCAGTACACTGCTGGTGTTCCCACTGTGTAACTATCACACAGGATAGTGTAGCAGTACACTGCTGTTGTTCCCACTGTGTAACTATCACACAGGATAGTGTAGCAGTACACTGCTGATGTTCCCACTGTGTAACTATCACACAGATAGTGTAGCAGTACACTGCTGATGTTCCCACTGTGTAACTATCACACAGGATAGTGTAGCAGTACACTGCTGGTGTTCCCACTGTGTAACTATCACACATGATAGTGTAGCAGTACACTGCTGATGTTCCCACTGTGTAACTATCACACATGATAGTGTAGCAGTACACTGCTGGTGTTCCCACTGTGTAACTATCACACATGATAGTGTAGCAGTACACTGCTGGTGTTCCCACTGTGTAACTATCACACACGATAGTGTAGCAGTACACTGCTGATGTTCCCACTGTGTAACTATCACACAGGATAGTGTAGCAGTACACTGCTGGTGTTCCCACTGTGTAACTATCACACAGGATAGTGTAGCAGTACACTGCTGATGTTCCCACTGTGTAACTATCACACGATAGTGTAGCAGTACACTGCTGGTGTTCCCACTGTGTAACTATCACACAGGATAGTGTAGCAGTACACTGCTGATGTTCCCACTGTGTAACTATCACACACGATAGTGTAGCAGTACACTGCTGGTGTTCCCACTGTGTAACTATCACACAGGATAGTGTAGCAGTACACTGCTGATGTTCCCACTGTGTAACTATCACACACGATAGTGTAGCAGTACACTGCTGGTGTTCCCACTGTGTAACTATCACACACGATAGTGTAGCAGTACACTGCTGGTGTTCCCACTGTGTAACTATCACACAGGATAGTGTAGCAGTACACTGCTGATGTTCCCACTGTGTAACTATCACACACGATAGTGTAGCAGTACACTGCTGGTGTTCCCACTGTGTAACTATCACACAGGATAGTGTAGCAGTACACTGCTGATGTTCCCACTGTATCACACAGGATAGTGTAGCCACACTGTGTAACTATCACACAGGATAGTGTAGCAGTACACTGCTGATGTTCCCACTGTGTAACTATCACACACTGTGTGTTCCCACTGTGTAACTATCACACAGGATAGTGTAGCAGTACACTGCTGATGTTCCCACTGTGTAACTATCACACACGATAGTGTAGCAGTACACTGCTGGTGTTCCCACTGTGTAACTATCACACACGATAGTGTAGCAGTACACTGCTGGTGTGTCCCACTGTGTAACTATCCACAGGATGTGTAGCACTGTGTAACTATCACACAGGATAGTGTAGCAGTACACTGCTGATGTTCCCACTGTGTAACTATCACACAGGATAGTGTAGCAGTACACTGCTGATGTTCCCACTGTGTAACTATCACACACGATAGTGTATAGTGTAGCAGTACACTGCTGATGTTCCCACTGTGTAACTATCACACAGGATAGTGTAGCAGTACACTGCTGGTGTTCCCACTGTGTAACTATCACACAGGATAGTGTAGCAGTACACTGCTGATGTTCCCACTGTGTAACTATCACACAGGATAGTGTAGCAGTACACTGCTGATGTTCCCACTGTGTAACTATCACACAGGATAGTGTAGCAGTACACTGCTGATGTTCCCACTGTGTAACTATCACACAGGATAGTGTAGCAGTACACTGCTGATGTTCCCACTGTGTAACTATCACACAGATAGTGTAGCAGTACACTGCTGATGTTCCCACTGTGTAACTATCACACACGATAGTGTAGCAGTACACTGCTGGTGTTCCCACTGTGTAACTATCACACAGGATAGTGTAGCAGTACACTGCTGATGTTCCCACTGTGTAACTATCACACACGATAGTGTAGCAGTACACTGCTGGTGTTCCCACTGTGTAACTATCACACACGATAGTGTAGCAGTACACTGCTGGTGTTCCCACTGTGTAACTATCACACAGGATAGTGTAGCAGTACACTGCTGATGTTCCCACTGTGTAACTATCACACAGGATAGTGTAGCAGTACACTGCTGATGTTCCCACTGTGTAACTATCACACAGGATAGTGTAGCAGTACACTGCTGATGTTCCCACTGTGTAACTATCACACAGGATAGTGTAGCAGTACACTGCTGATGTTCCCACTGTGTAACTATCACACAGGATAGTGTAGCAGTACACTGCTGGTGTTCCCACTGTGTAACTATCACACAGGATAGTGCTGATGTTCCCACTGTGTAACTATCACACAGGATAGTGTAGCAGTACACTGCTGATGTTCCCACTGTGTAACTATCACACAGGATAGTGTAGCAGTACACTGCTGATGTTCCCACTGTGTAACTATCACACAGGATAGTGTAGCAGTACACTGCTGGTGTTCCCACTGTGTAACTATCACACAGGATAGTGTAGCAGTACACTGCTGATGTTCCCACTGTGTAACTATCACACAGGATAGTGTAGCAGTACACTGCTGATGTTCCCACTGTGTAACTATCACACAGGATAGTGTAGCAGTACACTGCTGATGTTCCCACTGTGTAACTATCACACAGGATACAGTACACTGCTGATAGTGTAGCAGTACACTGCTGATGTTCCCACTGTGTAACTATCACACACGATAGTGTAGCAGTACACTGCTGGTGTTCCCACTGTGTAACTATCACACACGATAGTGTAGCAGTACACTGCTGATGTTCCCACTGTGTAACTATCACACACGATAGTGTAGCAGTACACTGCTGGTGTTCCCACTGTGTAACTATCACACACGATAGTGTAGCAGTACACTGCTGGTGTTCCCACTGTGTAACTATCACACAGGATAGTGTAGCAGTACACTGCTGATGTTCCCACTGTGTAACTATCACACAGGATAGTGTAGCAGTACACTGCTGGTGTTCCCACTGTGTAACTATCACACACGATAGTGTAGCAGTACACTGCTGATGTTCCCACTGTGTAACTACCATACAGGATAGTGTAGCAGTACACTGCTGGTGTTCCCACTGTGTAACTATCACACAGTAGTGTAGCACACTGCTGGTGTTCCCACTGTGTAACTATCACACAGGATAGTGTAGCAGTACACTGCTGATGTTCCCACTGTGTAACTATCACACAGGATAGTGTAGCAGTACACTGCTGATGTTCCCACTGTGTAACTATCACACAGGATAGTGTAGCAGTACACTGCTGATGTTCCCACTGTGTAACTATCACACAGGATAGTGTAGCAGTACACTGCTGGTGTTCCCACTGTGTAACTACCATACAGGATAGTGTAGCAGTACACTGCTGGTGTTCCCACTGTGTAACTACCATACAGGATAGTGTAGCAGTACACTGCTGGTGTTCCCACTGTGTAACTACCATACAGGATAGTGTAGCAGTACACTGCTGATGTTCCCACTGTGTAACTATCACACAGGATAGTGTAGCAGTACACTGCTGATGTTCCCACTGTGTAACTATCACACAGGATAGTGTAGCAGTACACTGCTGGTGTTCCCACTGTGTAACTATCACACAGGATAGTGTAGCAGTACACTGCTGATGTTCCCACTGTGTAACTATCACACAGGATAGTGTAGCAGTACACTGCTGGTGTTCCCACTGTGTAACTATCACACAGGATAGTGTAGCAGTACACTGCTGATGTTCCCACTGTGTAACTATCACACAGGATAGTGTAGCAGTACACTGCTGATGTTCCCACTGTGTAACTATCACACAGGATAGTGTAGCAGTACACTGCTGATGTTCCCACTGTGTAACTATCACACAGGATAGTGTAGCAGTACACTGCTGATGTTCCCACTGTGTAACTATCACACAGGATAGTGTAGCAGTACACTGCTGGTGTTCCCACTGTGTAACTATCACACAGGATAGTGTAGCAGTACACTGCTGATGTTCCCACTGTGTAACTATCACACAGGATAGTGTAGCAGTACACTGCTGGTGTTCCCACTGTGTAACTATCACACAGGATAGTGTAGCAGTACACTGCTGATGTTCCCACTGTGTAACTATCACACAGGATAGTGTAGCAGTACACTGCTGGTGTTCCCACTGTGTAACTATCACACAGGATAGTGTAGCAGTACACTGCTGATGTTCCCACTGTGTAACTATCACACAGGATAGTGTAGCAGTACACTGCTGATGTTCCCACTGTGTAACTATCACACAGGATAGTGTAGCAGTACACTGCTGATGTTCCCACTGTGTAACTATCACACAGGATAGTGTAGCAGTACACTGCTGGTGTTCCCACTGTGTAACTATCACACAGGATAGTGTAGCAGTACACTGCTGGTGTTCCCACTGTGTAACTATCACACAGGATAGTGTAGCAGTACACTGCTGATGTTCCCACTGTGTAACTATCACACAGGATAGTGTAGCAGTACACTGCTGGTGTTCCCACTGTGTAACTATCACACAGGATAGTGTAGCAGTACACTGCTGATGTTCCCACTGTGTAACTATCACACAGGATAGTGTAGCAGTACACTGCTGATGTTCCCACTGTGTAACTATCACACAGGATAGTGTAGCAGTACACTGCTGATGTTCCCACTGTGTAACTATCACACAGGATAGTGTAGCAGTACACTGCTGATGTTCCCACTGTGTAACTATCACACAGGATAGTGTAGCAGTACACTGCTGGTGTTCCCACTGTGTAACTATCACACAGGATAGTGTAGCAGTACACTGCTGATGTTCCCACTGTGTAACTATCACACAGGATAGTGTAGCAGTACACTGCTGGTGTTCCCACTGTGTAACTATCACACAGGATAGTGTAGCAGTACACTGCTGATGTTCCCACTGTGTAACTATCACACAGGATAGTGTAGCAGTACACTGCTGATGTTCCCACTGTGTAACTATCACACAGGATAGTGTAGCAGTACACTGCTGATGTTCCCACTGTGTAACTATCACACAGGATAGTGTAGCAGTACACTGCTGATGTTCCCACTGTGTAACTATCACACAGGATAGTGTAGCAGTACACTGCTGGTGTTCCCACTGTGTAACTATCACACAGGATACACTGCTGATGTTCCCACTGTGTAACTATCACACAGATAGTGTAGCAGTACACTGCTGGTGTTCCCACTGTGTAACTATCACACAGGATAGTGTAGCAGTACACTGCTGATGTTCCCACTGTGTAACTATCACACAGGATAGTGTAGCAGTACACTGCTGACTGTGTAACTATCCCACTGTGTAACTATCACACAGGATAGTGTAGCAGTACACTGCTGATGTTCCCACTGTGTAACTATCACACAGGATAGTGTAGCAGTACACTGCTGATGTTCCCACTGTGTAACTATCACACAGGATAGTGTAGCAGTACACTGCTGGTGTTCCCACTGTGTAACTATCACACAGGATAGTGTAGCAGTACACTGCTGATGTTCCCACTGTGTAACTATCACACAGGATAGTGTAGCAGTACACTGCTGATGTTCCCACTGTGTAACTATCACACAGGATAGTGTAGCAGTACACTGCTGATGTTCCCACTGTGTAACTATCACACAGGATAGTGTAGCAGTACACTGCTGATGTTCCCACTGTGTAACTATCACACAGGATAGTGTAGCAGCACACTGCTGATGTTCCCACCGTGTAACTACCATACAGGATAGTGTAGCAACACAGTGTTGGTGTTCCCACTGTGTAACTATCATACAGGATAGTGTAGCAGTACACTACTGGTGTTCCCACTGTGTAACTATCATACAGGATAGTGCAGCAACACACTGCTGGTGTTCCCACTGTGTAACTATCACACAGGATAGTGTAGCAGTACACTGCTGGTGTTCCCACTGTGTAACTATCACACACGATAGTGTAGCAGTACACTGCTGGTGTTCCCACTGTGTAACTATCACACGGGATAGTGTAGCAACACACTGCTGGTGTTCCCACTGTGTAACTATCACACACGATAGTGTAGCAGTACACTGCTGGTGTTCCCACTGTGTAACTATCACACACGATAGTGTAGCAGTACACTGCTGGTGTTCCCACTGTGTAACTATCACACACGATAGTGTAGCAGTACACTGCTGGTGTTCCCACTGTGTAACTATCACACACGATAGTGTAGCAGTACACTGCTGGTGTTCCCACTGTGTAACTATCACACACGATAGTGTAGCAGTACACTGCTGGTGTTCCCACTGTGTAACTATCACACGGGATAGTGTAGCAACACACTGCTGGTGTTCCCACTGTGTAACTATCACACGGGATAGTGTAGCAACACACTGCTGGTGTTCCCACTGTGTAACTATCACACAGGATAGTGTAGCAGTACACTGCTGATGTTCCCACTGTGTAACTATCACACAGGATAGTGTAGCAGTACACTGCTGATGTTCCCACTGTGTAACTATCACACAGATAGTGTAGCAGTACACTGCTGATGTTCCCACTGTGTAACTATCACACAGGATAGTGTAGCAGTACACTGCTGATGTTCCCACTGTGTAACTATCACACAGGATAGTGTAGCAGTACACTGCTGATGTTCCCACTGTGTAACTATCACACAGGATAGTGTAGCAGTACACTGCTGATGTTCCCACTGTGTAACTATCACACAGGATAGTGTAGCAGTACACTGCTGATGTTCCCACTGTGTAACTATCACACAGGATAGTGTAGCAGTACACTGCTGATGTTCCCACTGTGTAACTATCACACAGGATAGTGTAGCAGTACACTGCTGATGTTCCCACTGTGTAACTATCACACAGGATAGTGTAGCAGTACACTGCTGATGTTCCCACTGTGTAACTATCACACAGGATAGTGTAGCAGTACACTGCTGATGTTTTACCTCAAACTCCTACTCATATTCTACCGTTCTTCTCTGTACCGGACTGAAGAAGCCACTGGCTGGCGAAAGGTTTCCACAACAAAGATTTCCAAATGTTGCTCAAGAATTTCATTTTTTAACTTGTTAGTTTTGTAAGCCATTTACATCACATAGTGTTATTTTGATTCTCAAAACTTTGTGTTAACTTTGAAAGGAATAATGATGTGATCGATGTCTCGTAGTTCTTCCTCACATGATTGTACAGGGTCACAATCTATCAGAAGAAAATACAGTACATTGTTGTCATAAGTAGCCAATATGGCAACTTGTGTTAGAAAATTGCCTTAAGTCATATTACTGTGTAGTTCTTGGTTTCCTGATAAATAATTCTAGTAAAGACGGTCAAAGTTACCAACTATAACTGTCTGTTATTATTTATCGCTTTAATTTTGGGTAAAAGTTATTTCTGATGTCAGATGGTTGTTTGGGTTCAACCAAGACTGACTCAGTGTCGCTACTCCCTTGTGGTCACGACAGTAGTGTTGTGTTGAGTAGTGCATTGCTGTGTTGTGTAGTGTAGGGCTATGTTGTGTAATGCCGTGATGTATAGTGTAGTCCCGTGTTGTGTTGTTGTGAGTCGTCTTGTGTTGTTGTGAGTCGTCTTGTGTTGTTGTGAGTCGTCTTGTGTTGTTGTGAGTCGTCTTGTGTTGTTGTAAGTCGTTTAGTGTTGTTGTGAGTCGTCTAGAGTTGTACTGTTGTAAGTCGTCTAGGGTTGTGTTGTTGTGAGCCTTCTAGGGTTCTGTTGTTGTGAGTCGTCTAGTGTTGTAAGTCGTCTAGGGTTGTGTTGTTGTGAGCCTTCTAGGGTTGTGTTGTTGTGAGTCGTCTAGTGTTGTAAGTCGTCTAGGGTTGTGTTGTTGTGAGTCGTCTAGTGTTGTAAGTCGTCTAGGGTTGTGAGCCTTCTAGGATTGTGTTGTTGTGAGTCGTCTAGTGTTGTAAGTCGTCTAGGGTTGTGTTGTTGTGAGCCTTCTAGGGTTGTGTTGTTGTGAGTCGTCTAGTGTTGTAAGTCGTCTAGGGTTGTGTTGTTGTGAGCCTTCTAGGGTTGTGTTGTTGTGAGTCGTCTAGTGTTGTAAGTCGTCTAGGGTTGTGTTGTTGTGAGCCTTCTAGGGTTGTGTTGTTGTGAGTCGTCTAGTGTTGTAAGTCGTCTAGGGTTGTGTTGTTGTGAGTCGTCTAGTGTTGTAAGTCGTCTAGGGTTGTGTTGTTGTGAGTCGTCTAGTGTTGTAAGTCGTCTAGGGTTGTGTTGTTGTGAGTCGTCTAGTGTTGTAAGTCGTCTAGGGTTGTGTTGTTGTGAGTCGTCTAGTGTTGTAAGTCGTCTAGGGTTGTGTTGTTGTGAGTCGTCTAGTGTTGTAAGTCGTCTAGGGTTGTGTTGTTGTGAGTCGTCTAGTGTTGTAAGTCGTCTAGGGTTGTGTTGTTGTGAGTCGTCTAGTGTTGTAAGTCGTCTAGGGTTGTGTTGTTGTGAGTCGTCTAGTGTTGTAAGTCGTCTAGGGTTGTGTTGTTGTGTGTCGTCTAGTGTTGTAAGTCGTCTAGGGTTGTGTTGTTGTGAGTCGTCTAGTGTTGTAAGTCGTCTAGGGTTGTGTTGTTGTGAGTCGTCTAGTGTTGTAAGTCGTCTAGGGTTGTGTTGTTGTGAGTCGTCTAGTGTTGTAAGTCGTCTAGGGTTGTGTTGTTGTGAGTCGTCTAGTGTTGTAAGTCGTCTAGGGTTGTGTTGTTGTGAGTCGTCTAGTGTTGTAAGTCGTCTATGGTTGTGTTGTTGTGAGTCGTCTAGTGTTGTAAGTCGTCTAGGGTTGTGTTGTTGTGAGTCGTCTAGTGTTGTAAGTCGTCTAGGGTTGTGTTGTTGTGAGTCGTCTAGTGTTGTAAGTCGTCTAGGGTTGTGTTGTTGTGAGTCGTCTAGTGTTGTAAGTCGTCTAGGGTTGTGTTGTTGTGAGTCGTCTAGTGTTGTAAGTCGTCTAGGGTTGTGTTGTTGTGAGTCGTCTAGTGTTGTAAGTCGTCTAGGGTTGTGTTGTTGTGAGTCGTCTAGTGTTCGTCAGATGAACACACTACATATGTAAATCTTGCCTTAGCAGAGTTTTAGTTAAATAATAATACCTAGTATTATAGATGACCAAATTTTTCAATCACAACAAACTCAACCAACTGCTTCCTATGGGATTACACTTGCTTAACGATCTCTTACGCTGACATACCACTAACATGGCGTATTATTGACAATAATTATATTGAAAATGGTATAAAATACCGACATGCTGATGTGTAAGAAGAGTTGAACTCTTCTCCAGGCTGAGGGACTGACCACCTCAGATACTATTTTCTCCAGGATTGATGGACTGATTATATCATCTTTACTTCGCTGCTGTTACTACCGACTCTGTATTTGACTGAAGAAGCCTACCTTGTAGGCAAAACGTTTCAGCAATAAAGATACCCAATTGTTGCACATGTGTCTTGTCCATCAATAACAATATCTGGACAGATTGTATTAATATTGGTAGAATTACCGAGTATCACTACTGTTGCTACCTCCACTAGTACTATACCTCACTAAAAGCCTATATATACCCTCTGTGTCCATGTATTTTTTTGTAACGGCTGACAAAGCTCCTGGAGAGCGAAACGTTGCCACAATAAAATGTCACATTAGTTGTGATGAATGGTTTTGAAAACCGACAAGTTGAAGAATTGAGACACATTAGTTGCACTTGTGTCCTTTTACTTAACATAATATCCGGACACTGACGATGCGTCTACACTACCGACTTTGTCGTTGGTCCCGTATTAGCAGTTTATTAAGAACACTCGTGGAAGAAACTTGTATTTCATTCAATTGAACTCTTCTGTCAGCTGGGTTAATTCAAGTCTTGACCTCAGTGATTACCTGACTGCATGAAACAAACTGCCTCCTGCCTCCTGCCTCTTGCCCCCTGCCTCTTGCCCCCTGCCTTCACCTCATCTCTCCCTTCCTCTTTACCCTCTCTTTCACCTCATTTAGCACTTGTAAGATTCGTGCCAATCTTGCGCTACCCACGACACTCGTAAGATCTCCATCTTGTAAACAACTTTTGTCTCTTAAAAAAAAGAAAAGAAAAGAAAAAAAAAACCAGGGTACGAGTGGGGTTAGAACCCATGGCGAGTGAATCTTAAAACACCAGGCCAGTGCATATTACGCTACGATTTCGTGTCATTATGTCACTGTTGTAGTCTCACAGTTCTATGTAATTACACTTATGGGGAGAGCTAAACCCGTAGAGGTCATACAGCGCCTGGGGGGAACTGGAGGCATTCGGGTTCACTCCAAGGAAAGGAAACAGAGGTTCAGTTCTTTAGGCCATGAACCCCTCATGAAGGAACCTTCCTTGAGGGGGAGGGGGATGTATGTCCATACATTTGGTGAGCGAGGGGTCTACGCCCCACCTTGGCAACAATCTTATAATAACGAGTCATCTCCTGTTGTATCTGCACTTCTTCACAAAGATTTTAAACCCCTTTAAAGATTCCCCTGCGATCATCTTTGCTTTAAATCATGCTTCCAACACGACTTAATAGAAAGTGCATCCTTTGATGTGCCATTTGTTACCACGGGAAATTTATCACGTGCATCCCTGACCCTCGCTCCTGGTAAACACTTCTGCACTTGTTGTTAATGAGAAAAATCGAGTTTGTTTCATGTTGTGGTTCGTACGTTGGATCACGTGCGGCCAACAGTGACAATCTGGTTGATCAGGCCCTGATCCACTGGGAGGTCTGGTCGTAGACCGAGCCGCAGGGACGTTGATCCCCGGAATACCCTCCAGGTAGCCTCCCGTTAGGACGCCCTGAGCTTCCCAACGGAGATCTGGCTAAGGCGTCTCAGGGAGATCTGGCTAAGGCGTCTCAGGGAGATCTGGCTAAGGCGTCTCAGGGAGATCTGGCTAAGGCGTCTCAGGGAGATCTGGCTAAGGCGTCTCAGGGAGATCTGGCTAAGGCGTCTCAGGGAGATCTGGCTAAGGCGTCTCAGGGAGATCTGGCTAAGGCGTCTCAGGGAGATCTGGCTAAGGCATCTCAGGGAGATCTGGCTAAGGCATCTCAGGGAGATCTGGCTAAGGCATCTCAGGGAGATCTGGCTAAGGCGTCTCAGGGTGTGATATCACTAAATGATTTGGAAAACCTACATGAAACCTGCCAGAGATTGGTTCAAGTAGCAAGTTAGACCTGATAATTAAGACATGTACAACAGTTGGGTATCTTACTAAGTTGAAACATATCGCCTACACAGTAGGCTTCTTCAGTCAAATACAGAGACAGCAGGTGTAGTGGTGAAATGCAGATGATAAAATCAGTCCATCCACCTTGGAGAAACAGTATCTGAGGTGATCAGTCCCTCAGCTTGGTCTGAACTCTTCTCTAGGCTGAGGGACTGACCACCTGAAATAATTTTTCTCCGAGGCTAATGGATTGATTACACCTTCATTTTCACCACTACACCTACTGCCTCTGTATTTGGCTGAAGAAACCTACTGTGTAGGCGAAACGTTATACTTCATACGTCTCTCTCTCTCTCTCTTCTCTCTCTCTCTCTCTCTCTCCGAAGTTAGACCTGTTACTGGGAGAAGTACTGTTTACTGCCACACACTGTGGATTTTTTACCATTGTTTACTAGTGTAAATCTACTGGGGATTTCTTTGAACAGGTTTCAAGCACAATAATTCTGGATTCTAACGTCTCTCACTTGAAGGCATTATATTAAGCCATGTTTCTCACGTAGAGTGATTGGTCAGTCACCTTACTGACGTTTCCCCTCTGACTTGTCAACACTCTTATGGTGTCAATCAAGTCTTTGCTTGTTTTATTAGTAAGTTACTAACTTGACAAGAAACATGCACCTTACCTTGAATACCAGTGTTAGGATAGCAGTTAGAGCATTAGTGGTGAGTTAAGATAGCATTTAGAGCACTAGTGGTGAGTTAGGATAGTAGTTAGAACACTTGTGGTGAGTTAAGATAGCAGTTAGAACACTAGTGGTGAGTTAGGATAGTAATTGGAACACTTGTGGTGAGTTAGGATAGCAGTTAGAACACTTGTGGTGAGTTAGGATAGCAGTTAGAACACTTGTGGTGAGTTAGGATAGCAGTTAGAACACTAGTGGTGAGTTAGGATAGTAGTTGGAACAGTTGTGGTGAGTTAGGATAGCAGTTAGAACACTAGTGGTGAGTTAGGATAGCAGTTAGGACATTCGTCCTAACTTCTGTCCTGACTTGAAGAGTCTGGCTTGAGTCTATCTCACCAAGTTAGCCCACACTAATTCTAATCTCTAAGCACTAAGTTAAGCACGTCTCTGCACCACAAGAACAGAGGAGCAATGTGATAGGCCTCCAGCTCTATGCTAGGAAGGTTTAACTAGGCCCATGCTAGGAAGGTTTAACTTTTACCCAACCACTTCCACTCGTGGTTGTATTCAATATAGCCTTTATAACTATCCCAGATTTCTCGCTTCAGTGACGCTACTTGGTATTCTCTTCCACTCATCTACAACTCTATTGCCAAACCAGTGCTGTCTTATATCCCTTCTAAATCTACGTATATCAAATTTGAATTAGTTATATCGAATCCAGTGCTGGTTAGGCATTCTTTGCGTTTTATATAATTTAATTCTTCCGCGTAGTTGTTTAAATATATATATATATATATATATATATATATATATATATATATATATATATATATATATATATATATTCGTGCCGAATAGGTAAAACTGGTCAATTAGGAAGAATTAATTTAAATTAAGTCCTTTCTAAAATTTTCTCTTACAGGTTTAATTTTTTTTTCATTTATGATAATATAAAAATTAATAATTTTGTACCAAAAGTACCTTAGAAAACTTACCTAACCTTATTATAACAAGCGCAATTTAATTTAGTCTAATCCAACTAAATATATTTCAGATAAGTTTACAATAATTTAATAATAAACAAACACATTGAAATATATTTTTATTTCGTTAGGTTCAGAATGATTTTTGCGAAATTACTGAAGACACAATTTTTCGCTTACCTTATTCGACAAGAAGAGAGTTGGTATTTAAGCCAAAATCGCAAGTTTTACCTATTCGGCACGACAAATATATATATATATATATATATATATATATATATATATATATATATATATATATATATATATATATATATGAGAGAATAAGTCTGAGAGACAGGAGAACCAGGAGGAAGAATATGGAGGGAGGAGGAAACGGGAGGAGCCAGAGGAGGAGGGAAGAGACGCGGAATACATAAAGGGGGTAGGGAGGGGGGAATGAAGAGAGAGAGGGAGGGGGGAAGCGGGATGGAGGAAGGGAAAGGGAGGGAGTAGGGAATTAGAGGAAGGGGGAAGGAGGGAGGGAGGGGGATGTCAGACAAGTACATTGTCTACCTCACTGGTACAAAAACACTCATCTCCCTTAACTTGACTCAAAGAATCTGTCAAAACTTAACAAAAGGCAGTTAAAAAAGCAAGACTCGGGTGTACTGTTACAACAGACATTGATCCATCGTGTAATTAAGCCAGACAACAGCCGCAGACCTAACATCTTATCTTATTATTATTATCCACAAAACTATTTTCAATTGTTTACTCAAACTTACGTACACCCACAATTTGTTGCACTATTCTGTATGATAGTTACAATGTTGGAACACCAGTGTTGCTGCACTATGCTGCATGATAGTTACAATGTGGGAGCACCAACAGTGTTGCTGTACTATGCTGCATGATAGTTACAATGTGGGAGCACCAGCAGTGTTGCTGCACTATGCTGCATGATAGTTACAATGTGGGAGCACCAGCAGTGTTGCTGCACTATGCTGCATGATAGTTACAATGTGGGAGCACCAGCAGTGTTGCTGCACTATGCTGCATGATAGTTACAATGTGGGAGCACCAGCAGTGTTGCTACACTATGCTGCATGATAGTTACAATGTGGGAGCACCAGCAGTGCTGCTGCACTATGCTGCATGATAGTTACAATGTGGGAGCACCAGCAGTGTTGCTACACTATGCTGCATGATAGTTACAATGTGGGAGCACCAGCAGTGTTGCTGTACTATGCTGCATGATAGTTACAATGTGGGAGCACCAGCAGTGTTGCTGCACTATGCTGCATGATAGTTACAATGTGGGAGCACCAGCAGTGTTGCTGCACTATGCTGCATGATAGTTACAATGTGGGAGCACCAGCAGTGTTGCTGCACTATGCTGCATGATAGTTACAATGTGGGAGCACCAGCAGTGTTGCTACACTATGCTGCATGATAGTTACAATGTGGGAGCACCAGCAGTGCTGCTGCACTATGCTGCATGATAGTTACAATGTGGGAGCACCAGCAGTGTTGCTACACTATGCTGCATGATAGTTACAATGTGGGAGCACCAGCAGTGTTGCTGCCTTATGCTGCATGATAGTTACAATGTGGGAGCACCAGCAGTGCTGCTGCACTATGCTGCATGATAGTTACAATGTGGGAGCACCAGCAGTGTTGCTGCACTATGCTGCATGATAGTTACAATGTGGGAGCACCAGCAGTGCTGCTGCACTATGCTGCATGATAGTTACAATGTGGGAGCACCAACAGTGTTGCTGCACTATGCAGTGGTAATGCAGATAAAGTGGAATATTAAAAGGGACTAATAGAAAACTTTTGTACAAAGTTCTGTGATTTATATAAAAGTGTAAAACAAGAATACAAGACAAAATGACGAATATGTTTAATGGAAACTGCCGAAGAACTATGAAAAAAAAATTGTAACATAGAAAACCGGATAATCAAGAGGTCAGAAATGAATACAAAAATATAAGATGAAAAGTGATAATTGGGAAAAAAAGGAATAATGGATAAGAGCAAGACAGAATGAAATGTTTTAAATGTAAAGGAAATGAATGGTACACCAATAACTGAAGTGGAGGATGTTCAAGTAACTGAAGTGGAGGATGTTCAAGTAACTGACGTGGAGGATGTTCAAGTAACTGACGTGGAGGATGTTCAAGTAACTGACGTGGAGGATGTTCAAGTAACTGACGTGGAGGATGTTCAAGTAACTGACGTGGAGGATGTTCAAGTAACTGAAGTGGAGGATGTTCAAGTAACTGACGTGGAGGATGTTCAAGTAACTGAAGTGGAGGATGTTCAAGTAACTGAAGTGGAGGATGTTCAAGTAACTGACGTGGAGGATGTTCAAGTAACTGACGTGGAGGATGTTCAAGTAACTGACGTGGAGGATGTTCAAGTAACTGACGTGGAGGATGTTCAAGTAACTGAAGTGGAGGATGTTCAAGTAACTGAAGTGGAGGATGTTCAAGTAACTGAAGTGGAGGATGTTCAAGTAACTGACGTGGAGGATGTTCAAGTAACTGACGTGGAGGATGTTCAAGTAACTGACGTGGAGGATGTTCAAGTGGTGACGTGTACTTAGCTCAGTGGTGACGTGTACTTAGCTCTGTGAAGACCTGTTTGTGTGCTCTCTGTAAATCTGAACCAGGATGCCCTCTCTTGAGCAGCTTTACCAGCAGCTGAGAGAAGAACTCAGAGTTGCTAAACTGGAGATACGGCGATTAACGGAGGAGAACAAGAGGATTCGTAGTAATCCTCCTGTTGTGAGTCCCCAGGTTAAGAGGGGAGCTTGGTCAGTGGTCGGGCAACATGGAACCAAGCTGAAGATTAAGAAAACGGTTGGAGAGGCAGAAACAACGAGAAACCAGAAGACTGCCGTGGAAACTTCCAACTCATTCTCGGTGCTACCTGACGAATGTGAGTGTTCTACTGGGAATTCCACAACGAGCACCAAGGTAGCATTGGCAGACGTGAGTGAGACATCCCTAGAAACCCCAACGAAGACCATCGAGAACGTCATGACGAATTCTACAAGTGGTGTAATGCTACCTGGCGAATTTGAGTCGACTACTCGGAGCATCACTACGGACGACGCCAAGGAAGGTAAAAACATTGTTGTTGTTGGGGATAGTCAGATTAGGTACATGGATAGGGCATTCTGTTTGAAGGATAGGAGTAGGAGGCAGAGAGTGTGTTTTCCTGGGGCTGGGATGAAGGATATTGTTAGCCGTCTGGATGACATCATGAGAGGTAATGGGAGCAATCCTATTATCTGTCTCAGTGCTGGAGGCAACGATGTTGGCAGACGTAGGAGTGAGGACCTGATTAGCAGGTATAGGTCAGCAATAGAGATAATTAGGAAGAAGGGTGGGAAACCTGTCATATGTGGCATTTTGCCAAGGAGAGGAGTTGGAAATGAATGGTTGTCCAGAGCAATTGGTGTCAATTGCTGGCTGGACAAATACTGTAAGGAAAATGCGGTAACATTCATTGACAACTGGGACCTCTTCTATGGCAGAAATGACATGTATGCCAGGGATGGGGTTCACTTGTCTAGGTGTGGGGTGGGAGCACTGGCCAATGCAGTGGAGGGAGCTGTTAGGTCTTTAAACTAGGAATAGTTAGTGGTATGGGTTTTGGCAGGAAAACTGTGAAGTCACAGGGTAGTAACATGAGTACTAGGAGAACTAGTAATAGGCAAAATGAGGAGGATATTGAAAAGCCAGTGGCACTAATTGACAATGACAGTAATAGGTTTAGTGGAATAACAGAAAGGAGCAGGAAGGGTAAAGAGGTAGGAGGGTCATTAAATATTTATTACACAAATAGTCGCAGTGCTAGGAATAAGATGGACGAGTTGAGACTAGTTGCTAGTGCAGGTAACATAGATGTATTTGCCATTACTGAGACGTGGTTTAATTCAAAAAGTCGGGACATGCCTGCAGAATGTCACATTCAGGGTTTTAAATTGTTCCAAGTAGATAGAAGTATCGGGAAGGGGGGTGGGGTGGCATTGTATGTCCGAGATCGCTTGAACTGTTGCATAAAAACGGGTATTAAGTCTGAAGTAACACATACAGAGTCTGTTTGGATAGAATTTTCAGAGGGGCATGAAAAATTAATTTTAGGTGTGATATACCGTCCCCCAAATTTAGATAGGGACCAGGGGAGACTACTATGGGAGGAAATTTTTAGGGCCACAAGGCACGATAATGTAGTAATTCTAGGAGACTTTAACTTTAGTCATATTGATTGGAATTTCTTGACTGGGAATTTAGAATCATACGATTTCTTAGAAGTAGTTCAGGATTGTTTTTTGAAGCAGTTTGTGACAGAACCTACAAGGGGTAATAACCTGCTTGACTTAGTTCTGGCAAACAATGAATCCCTTGTTAATAATTTAGAAGTTTCAGAGGAACTGGGTGCTAGCGACCACAAATCAATTACATGTAGAATTGAATGGAAGTATGATAGTAGGGATAACTCAGTAACAGTCCCAGATTTTCGCTTAGCAGATTACGATGGGCTTAGAGAACACTTATCATCTGTTGACTGGGGTAACGAAGAGAGCTATCAATATGACAGTTTTCTGAACACAATACATGCTGCTCAAAGAACGTTTATCCCTTATAAGGAAATTAGATCAAATAGAAATGACCCAAAATGGATGAATAATAGGCTGAAATATCTACTAGGGCATAAGAAAGGAATTTATAGGCGTATCAAAAGAGGCGAGGGTCATCTTATGAATCAGTATATTGACATTAAGAGGGACATTAAAAAGGGGATAAGAAAAGCTAAAAGGGACTATGAAATTAAAGTTGCTAGGGATTCTAAAACTAACCCAAAAAGTTTTTTCCAGGTCTATAGAACAAAAGTCAGAGATAAGATAGGTCCCCTTAAAAATAACTATGGGCATCTTACTGACAAAGAGAATGAAATGTGCTCGATTTTAAATAATTATTTTCTCTCGGTTTTTACACAGGAAGACACTAATAATATTCCGGTAATTAATTTTTATAGTGGATCAGAAGAAGATAAATTATGTAACATCACAGTCACTAGTGAAATGGTTGTGAAGCAGATAGACTGAAGCAAAATAAGTCACCGGGTCCTGATGAGGTTTTTTCAAGGGTTCTAAAGGAATGCAAAATGGAAGTCTGTGAACCATTAACTAATATTTTTAATTTATCTCTTCAAACAGGTGCAGTGTCTGATATGTGGAAGATGGCTAATGTAATTCCTATTTTTAAAACAGGGGACAAGTCGTTACCGTCAAATTACCGCCCAATAAGCCTGACCTCAATTGTAGGCAAATTACTAGAGTCAATTATAGCTGAGATTATAAGAAGCCATCTCGATAAGCATAGCTTGATTAATGATACTCAGCATGGATTCACAAGAGGCCGGTCTTGTCTAACTAATTTATTGACTTTCTTCAGTGAAGCTTTTGAGGCTGTTGACCACGATAAAGAATTTGATATTATTTACTTAGATTTTAGTAAGGCATTTGATAGAGTTCCGCACCAAAGACTGTTGAAGAAAGTAGCAGCTCATGGCATTGGGGGAAGGGTGCTCTCGTGGATCGAATCATGGCTCACAGACAGGAAGCAAAGAGTGTCCATAAATGGGGTTAAATCCGAGTGGGGATCAGTAACAAGTGGCGTTCCACAGGGATCAGTCTTGGGCCCGTTGTTGTTTATAATATATATCAATGATCTTGATGAAGGAATTACTAGTGATATGAGCAAATTCGCCGATGACACGAAGATAGGTAGGATAATTGATTCAAACGTAGATGTTAGGGAACTTCAGGAGGATTTAGACAAACTCTACTCTTGGTCAGAAAAGTGGCAGATGCAGTTCAATGTAGATAAATGCAAGGTTCTGAAGCTCGGGAGTGTCCATAACCCTAGCACTTATAAGTTAAATAATGTAGAACTTAACCATACAGATTGCGAAAAGGACTTGGGGGTTATGGTAAGCAGCAACCTTAAACCAAGACAGCAATGCCTAAGCGTACGTAATAAGGCAAATAGATTACTGGGATTTATATCAAGAAGTGTAAGCAACAGAAGTCCAGAGGTCATACTGCAGCTTTATACATCATTAGTAAGGCCTCACCTAGATTATGCAGCTCAATTCTGGTCTCCATATTACAGAATGGACATAAATTCGTTAGAAAACATTCAGCGTAGGATGACTAAATTAATACATAGCATTAGAAATCTTCCTTATGAAGAAAGATTGAAGACTCTTAAGTTACATTCACTTGTTAGACGAAGAATGAGGGGAGACCTGATCGAAGTGTATAAGTGGAAGATAGGTATTAATAAAGGGGATATTAACAAGGTCTTGAGGATATCTCTCCAAGAGAGAACCCGCAGTAATGGATTTAAATTAGATAAGTTTAGATTTAGAAAGGACATAGGAAAGTATTGGTTTGGAAATAGGGTAGTAGATGAGTGGAACAGTCTACCTAGTTGGGTTATTGAGGCTAGGACTTTGGGTAGTTTCAAATTTAGGTTGGATAAATACATGAGTGGGATGGGTTGGATTTGAGTGGGACTTGCACATCAGAGCTTATTTCTTGGGTAGCATTGAAAATTGGGTAGGTCAAATGTTTGTTAGTGGGATGAATTGTAAAGGACCTGCCTAGTATGGGCCAGCAGGCCTACTGCAGTGTTCCTCCTTTCTTATGTTCTTATGTTCTTATGTTCAAGTAACTGAAGTGGAGGATGTTCAAGTAACTGACGTGGAGGATGTTTAAGTAACTGACGTGGAGGATGTTCAAGTAACTGACGTGGAGGATGTTCAAGTAACTGACGTGGAGGATGTTCAAGTAACTGACGTGGAGGATGTTCAAGTAACTGACGTGGAGGATGTTCAAGTAACTGACGTGGAGGATGTTCAAGTAACTGACGTGGAGGATGTTCAAGTAACTGACGTGGAGGATGTTCAAGTAACTGACGTGGAGGATGTTCAAGTAACTGAAGTGGAGGATGTTCACGTAACTGACGTGGAGGATGTTCACGTAACTGACGTGGAGGATGTTCAAGTAACTGACGTGGAGGATGTTCAAGTAACTGAAGTGGAGGATGTTCAAGTAACTGACGTGGAGGATGTTCAAGTAACTGACGTGGAGGATGTTCAAGTAACTGAAGTGGAAGGACATTATTTCTGGGTATTGATAGGGAAACTTAAGAGACCCAGAAGATATGTTACCATTATTATTATTGAAACAATGTGCAGAATTATGCTATCCATTTATAATTATTTCTTAGGATTTCACTCATGAAGATGGGACACCACTATATATATATATATATATATATATATATATATATATATATATATATATATATATATATATATATATATATATATATATATATATATATATATATATGTCGTGTCGAATAAGTAAAATTGGTCAATTACCAAGAACTTACTTAAAATTAAGTTCTTTCTAAAATTTTCTCTAACATTTAAAGATACATTTTTTCATTTATGTTAATGTAAAAATTAACAATTTTATACCAAAAGAACTTTAGAAAACTTACCTAACCTTACAATAACAAGCACAATTTAATTTAGCCTAATCCAACTAAATATATTTTAAGTTTGCAATAATTTAATAATAAAGAAAGAAAATTAAATTTTTTTTTTTCGTTAGGTTCAGAAAGATTTTTGCGAAATTACTGCATACGCAAATTCTCGCTTGCCTTATTCGGCAAGAAGAGCGTTGCTCTTTAAGCCAAAATCGCAAGTTCTACCTATTCGGCACGACATACACACACACACACACAGGAAGGAACCATACATAGTTTTAAGACGAGGTATGATGAAAGCTCAAGGAGCAGGGAGAGGGCCTAGTAGCGTTCAGTTAAGAGGCGGAGCCAGGAGCTGAGTCTCGACCCCTGCAACCACAATTAGGTGAGTACACACACACACACACACACACACACACACACACACACACACACACACACACACACACACACACACACACACACACACACACGCACGCACACACATATACAACAGGCCTAGTGTCTAATCGACATGTGCCTACGACAATATGGTAACTAACTCAAAGTATTGTGATGGGTGTATTAGACTGTTACTGCTGCTGATAAAAACTACTACCGTCACGACTATTACGACGACAATAGCTAATAGTAATACACTACTGCTACTACCAGTGTAACTAGAGAAATTATTACTGCTACTGTTACTACATACCATTTCAACATCTGCCACTCAACAGAACACTCAGCATTTTCCACAGGTCTAACAATTCTCAACTTTTCAACAGACGCAGCAGAGAGAAGAATATTAAACCTGCCTTTTATAAAACACGAAAAAAAGATCACTTACAACGTGGCTATTGTTGGACTAAACTGGTCGCCCTAGGAAGGCATTTTTTTTTTTTTTTTTTTTGCCTCGTAGGTTGAGCTGGGAGCAATACCCAAGCCGTGACCTATTATAAGCAGTGGGGGAGGGGATAGGGGAGAGGAGAACAGTGATAACCCACTATCCCTTATTAACGTCGAAAATCCTTAACCCGGACAGTCGCAAGTGGTCCTTGAAGATCGGCGATTGTTAAGGCATCGTCTGCCACTAATTACGATGGAGGAATATAGTGTTATCCCCGCGGCTGTCGTAGAGGCTAAAGTCTCTACACTTCGACCGGCGTTTTAGGTCGTAGAGCTTGAGTATTAATTTTTTTTTCGGCTTATTACGAGGTCACGGCGCCAGCGACCTGTGAAGCAGGTCACTGGGAGGTCACCGAGAGGTCACACGGTGAGGGGGAAGACCCAGGTCATGACCCTGCGACGTCACAAGGTGAAAGGAAGACCAGGTCAAGTGTGGAGAGGTGAAGTGATGTTAGGAAGAGGAAGGGGGAATAGGAGAGGTGTTGGAAGGAAGGGTCATGGCGGAGAGAGGAAGGAGAATGAAGAATAATGGGGAGAGTATAGAAAAGGATGAGGAGGAAGGTTACGAGAGAATGGAGGAAAGAGGGTGAGGAGGAGTAATGGGTGAAATAGGCGAAGAAAGGTAATGGGGGAAA
>NC_091335.1:21508686-21513686 GCF_038502225.1 Cherax quadricarinatus | reverse complement strand
CCTGTACTGTGTCATAGTAAACTGTCTTCCCTGTACTGTGTCACAGTAAACTGTCTTCCCTGTACTGTGTCATAGTAAACTGCCTTCCCTGTACTGTGTCACAGTAAACTGCCTTCCCTGCACTGTGTCACAGTAAACTGTCTTCTTTGTACTGTGTCACAGTAAACTGTCTTCTTTGTACTGTGTCACAGTAAACTGTCTTCCCTGTACTGTGTCACAGTAAACTGCCTTCCCTGCACTGTGTCACAGTAAACTGTCTTCCCTGTACTGTGTCACAGTAAACTGTCTTCCCTGTACTGTGTCATAGTAAACTGTCTTCCCTGTACTGTGTCACAGTAAACTGTCTTCCCTGTACTGTGTCACAGGAAACTGTCTTCCCTGTACTGTGTCACAGTAAACTGCCTTCCCTGCACTGTGTCACAGTAAACTGTCTTCTTTGTACTGTGTCACAGTAAACTGTCTTCCCTGTACAGTGTCACAGAGGTGTTGCAGAGGTCTGAACTTTGTTCAGACCTCTGCAACATAATTGTTATCAAAGATTTGTTAAGTTACCATAAATTAAGTAAAGATCTTGGACTTCACCTTACGAAAGCAAAGTAATTGCGATAGTAATTATGCACAAGGTAGATTATCAAGGAAAAATAACATTTGAGAGGAGGTCGTTAGCTCGATGGCAGACCTGGATATTAGTAATGGGTAAATCTCTTAACAGCATCCTCTCTCTAGACGTTAACAACCTTGACAGCAGTGATGCTGGCAGTGTCTCACTCCCGCTTTTAGCAGTCAGATGCTCTGTGATATCAATCTATTCAAGATTGATGGACTGACCACATCGACTCAAGGTTGAGGGACTGATTACCTCATTCTCGTCCTGTTCTTCAAGATTCTCCTTTGTATGGACTGATGAAGCCACTGTGTGGCGAAACGTTTTCTCAATAAAGATACCCAAGAATTGCACATGTGTCTAATTTATCAACGTGTCGGTTCTCTGAACCATTCATCTACATCCACCTCCATGATACTTGCAGTGCTTTATAACTGTCTCCACCTGCAACATACCTGCAACATACCATATGAGTGATACCTACAGTTCTACACACTTGTTTCCACCTGCATGTTACCTACAGTGCTCTACACCTGTCTCCACGTGAGTGATATCTGCAATTATACATATATTTCTCCACATGCGTAATACCTGCAATCTATATACCTGTCTACACCTGGGTGATCCCTACAGTGCTATACATGTCTACACCTGGGTGATATCTGCAGGCCAATACACCTGCTCTAGCCTATAATAGACAAACCAGTCAGACACTAGTCTAGTCTGTAACCACTTAGACTATTGCTGGTAGCAGCTAGCAGGATGTTTTGGCAGTGTAGAGAGGACCTGTCTCAGAGATGCGTACGGCGGGAGGTGAGCATCTGTGAGTGCTGGATGCTGAGGCAAGGACAGCAAGTACCCCAATACCCAGGCACGTGTGGTAATGAGGTTAGCCCAGCTAAGAGAGGGTATAATGCGAGGCATTGCATAATAATTATGAAAATTGGAAACGCTGTGATTGATGATTGTGATGAATTATGATCACTGATGATTATAATAGTGACTGATGATCACGATGAGTAATCACGGTGTTTGATAATCGTAAGTGATGATTAACGATGGTGACTACTGTACTTAGTACACTTGCGTCTGGCAGTGGGTAAATAAAGTGATCTTCCTGCCACTTAAAATTAAAAAAACAAATGCAGCAACCACAAGAACGAGATTGGCCCAGCCTCTGCTCTGTGACTTGTGTCCCTCTTGACCTAGCATCTGGTGACGTCACGTTTAAAGGGGTCACTGAATAAACTACACAATGACGTAAGTCCCTAGCAACACCCCCCCCCCATGGCCCCCTGCCCCTACTCTTAAATCTCCCTTACGTCTCCTCTCTCCCCCTGACCTCTAAATTTTATATCTCTTCTCTGTTACCCGCTCTCTTCCAACCTTCCCCCCTCTATCTTCTCTCTCTCTCTCTCTCCCCCCACACACAGCAACGAGTTAATGTGGGTAATTAAAAGTGAGCGAGCTCTCGACCCCACCTGAGGAAGAGGGGGAGAGAGAGAAACAAAGAGAGAAACAAAGAGAGAAACAGAGAAAGAGAAACAAAGAGAGAGAGAAACAAAGAGAGAGAAAGAGAAAGAAAAAGAAAAAAAAAGAAAAAAAAAGAGACAGAAAAGAAAGAAAAAAGAGAGAGAGAGAGAGAGAGAGAGAGAGAGAGAGAGAGAGAGAGAGAGAGAGAGAGAGAGAGAGAGAGAGAGAGAGAGAGAGAGGATAATTAAGGAGCATGACTTACCTTCGCTTACAAAAACTCCGCCGACAATCCTCATCATTATCCTGGTTTTTGTTGTGCTATTCGGATTTATGGGATTTCTTGGGTAAGGTGTGTGAACGCCAGTCATGGGCGCAGAGAAAAACACATAGGCACTTAGTGTGTTTTAATAAGCTTATGTGTGGGAATGCGGTGTGTGTACTCATCTAGTTGTGGTTGCAGGGGTCGATTCACAGATCCTGGCCCCGCCTCTTCACTAGCCGCTACTAGGTCACTCTTCCTGCTCCATGAACTTTATCATACCTCTTCTTAAAGCTATGTATGGATCCTTCCTCCACTACATCACTTCCCAGACTATTCCACTTCCTGACAACTCTGTGACTGAAGAAATACTTCCTAATATCCCTGTGATTCATCTGAGTCTTCAACTTCCAACTGTGACCCCTTGTTGCTGTGTCCCATCTCTGGAACATCCTGTCTCTGTCCACCTTGTCGATTCCTCTCATTATTTTGTATGTCGTTATCATATCCCCTTTATCTGTCCTGTCCTCCAGTGTCGTCAGGTTGATTTCCTTAACCTCTCCTAGTAGGACATTCCCCTGAGCTACGGAATCAGTCTTGTTGCAAACCTTTGCACTTTCTCTAATTTTCTTATGTGCTTGGTTAGGTGTGGGTTCCACTGTTGCTGCATACTCCAATATAGGCCTGACATACACAGTGTACAGGGTCCTGAACGATTCCTTATTGAGATGTCGGAATGCTATTCTTAGGTTTGCTAGGCGCCCGTATGCTGCAGCAGTTATTTGGTTGATGTGCGCCTCAGGAGATGTGCCTGGTGTTGTACTCACCCCAAGATTCCTTTCCTTGAGTGAGGTTTGCAGTCACTGGCCTCCTAGACTGCACTCCGTCTGCGGTCTTCTTTGCCCTTCCCCAATCTCTCATGACTTTGCACTTGGTGGGGTTGAACTCCAGGAGCCAGTTGCTGAACCAGGCCTGCAGCCTGTCCATATCCCTTAGTAGTTCTTTCTGGACCTCGTCCGACTGAATTCTTCATCAACTTCACATCATCTGCAAACAGGGACACTTATAACAGAAACAGCACCGGTCCTAAGACTGACCACTGTGGGACCCCGCTTGTCACAGGCGCCCCCTCTGACACCTCGCCACGTACCATGACTCGTTGTCTTCCTGATAGGTATCCCTGATCCATTGCAGTGCCTTCCCTGTTATTCCTGCCTGGTCCTCCAGCTTTTGCACTAATCTCTTGTGTGGAACTGTGTCAAACGCCTTCTTACAGTCCAAGAAAATGCAATCTACCCACCCCTCTCTCTCTTGTCTTACTGCTGTCACCCTGTCATAGAACTCCAGTAGGTTTGTGACACAGGATTTCCCATCCCTGAAACCTGCTGACACTGCCAAGAGTACTGCCCTACACATCTGCTGACACTGCCTCGAGTACTACCCTACACACCTGCTGGCACTGCCAAGAGTACTACCCTACACACCTGCTGACACTGCCAAGAGTACTACCCTACACACCTGCTGACACTGCCAAGAGTACTACCCTACACACCTGCTAACACTGCCAAGAGTACTACCCTACACACATGCTGATACTGCCTAGAGTACTACCTTACACACCTGCTAACACTGCCTCGAGTACTACCCTACACACCTGCTAACACTGCCAAGAGTACTACCCTACACACCTGCTAACACTGCCAAGAGTACTACCCTACACACCTGCTAACTCTGCCAAGAGTACTATATAAGAACATAAAAAAGAGGAACACTGCAGCAGGCCAACTGGCCCATACTAGGCAGATCCTTTGCAAACCCAAACAAAAATATTTGCCTAACGTAATTCCAATGTTACATACCTGCTGACACTGCCAGGAATACTACCTTACCAACTGACCCAAACGGCATCAGCAGGTGCTACTATAATTATCTAGAAAGATTAGAAGCAATGTGGAGCCATCGTGACCCCCCCCTCACACACGAGAAAACATTATCAGTATACAAAGGGGTTTCAGTAAGTGTTTCTCGAGTGTGTGTCGAGCAAAAGTGACAAACAAGCATCAGAGGTAAAGTGTATATGTGTTATGGTAGCATGGAGATGGTGGAAGGTTTGGCAGGTATGGTTGACAGCCTTCCCTCTCAGACTCATTCAACCATCATCCACTGACAAACGAATATACGAGTGTCTGGTAGAAATTGACAGAGTTGCTTATTGATCGAATCTCACCCTCTTCATTCTCCAGTCTATTGTTTTTTGTCTATTCCAATAACGTGTAGCAGTAGAAAGTGGTAGTAGTAATGTCAGCTGTAGTAGTAGTAATAGTAGTAGTAGTAGTAGTAGTAATAGTAGTAGTAGTAGTAATAGTAGTAGTAGTAGTAGTAGTAGTAGTAGTAGTAGTAGTAGTAGTAATAGTAGTAGTAGTAGTACTGGTTAATTAGTGCGGGGAGGAAGTGCGCGCGTGTGTTTAACTTCACAAGTCATAACGCAACAAGGCAGGTGGTCAGTACATTACTGGTGAACATTACAGTACTTGAAGTACCATCCAGACACTCTTGTGACATCCTTATGAAGAAAACACTCAACAGGTCTTCACACCAGTGTGGATGTACTGGTGAAGTTTAAGGACCACTGAGGCCAAACAACAACCCTCGAAGTCTAACATA
>NC_091335.1:21473686-21503686 GCF_038502225.1 Cherax quadricarinatus | reverse complement strand
TTTTTATCCTCATAACCTTACTCTTTCCTGTATTCACTTTCAATTTTCTTCTTTTACATACCCTACCAAATTCATCCACCAATCTCTGCAACTTCTCTTCAGAATCACCCAAGAGCACATTGTCATCAGCAAAGAGCAACTGTGGCAACTCCCACTTTATGTGTGATTCTTTATCTTTTAACTCCACGCCTCTTGCCAAGATCCTCGCATTTACTTCTCTTACAACCCCATCTATAAATATATTGAACAACCACGGTGACATCACACATCCTTGTATAAGGCCTACTTTTACTGGGAAATAATCTCCCTCTTTCCTACATACTCTAACTTGAGCCTCACTATCGTAAAAACTCTTCACTGCTTCCAGTAACCTACCTCCTATACCATACATCTGCAACATCTGCCACATTGCCCCCCTATCCACCCTGCCATATGCCTTTTCCAAATCCATAAATGCCACAAAAACCTCTTTAGCCTTATCTAAATAGTGTTCACTTGTATGTTTCACTGTAAACACCTGGTCCACACACCCCTACCATTCCTAAAGCCTCCTTGTTCATCTGCTATCCTATTCTCCGTCTTACTCTTAATTCTTTCAATAATAACTCTACCATACACTTTACCAGGTATACTCAACAGACTTATCCCCCTATAATTTTTGCACTCTCTTTTGTCCCCTTTGCCTTTATACAAAGGAACTATGCATGCTCTCTGCCAATCCCTAGGTACCTTACCCTCGTCCATACATTTATTAAATAATAGCACCAACCACTCCAAAACTATATCCCCACCTGCTTTTAACATTTCTATCTTTATCCCATCAATCCCAGCTGCCTTACCCCCTTTCACTTTACCTACTGCCTCACGAACTTCCCCCACACTCACAACTGACTCTTCCTCACTCCTACAAGATGTTATTCCTCCTTGCCCTATACACGAAATCACAGCTTCCCTATCTTCATCAACATTCAACAATTCCTCAAAATATTCCCTCCATCTTCCCAATACCTCTAACTCTCCATTTAATAGCTATCCTCTCCTATTTTTAACTGACAAATCCATTTGTTCTCTAGGCTTCCTTAACTTGTTAATCTCACTCCAAAACTTGTTCTTATTTTCAACAAAATTTGTTGATAACATCTCACCCACTCTCTCATTTGCTCTCTTTTTACATTGCTTCACCACTCTCTTAATCTCTCTCTTTTTCTCCATATACTCTTCCCTCCTTGCATCACTTCTACTTTGTAAAAACTTCTCATATGCTAACTTTTTCTCCCTTACTACTCTCTTTACATCATCATTCCACCAATCGCTCCTTTAACCTCCCGCACCCACTTTCCTGTAACCACAAACTTCTGCTGAACACTCTAACACTACATTTTTAAACCTACCCCCATACCTCTTCGACCCCATTGCTTATGCTTTCATTAGCCCATCTATCCTCCAATAGTTGCTTATATCTTACCCTAACTGCCTCCTCTTTTAGTTTATAAACCTTCACCTCTCTCTTTCCTGATGCTTCTATTCTCCTTGTATCCCATCTACCTTTTACTCTCAGTGTAGCTACAGCTAAAAAGTGATCTGATATATCTGTGGCCCCTCTATAAACATGTACTTCCTGAAGTCTACTCAACAGTCTTTTATCTACAAATACATAATCCAACAATCTACCGTCATTTCGCCCTACATCATGTCTTTTATACTTTTTTATCCTCTTTTTTTTTAAATATGTATTACCTATAACTAAACCCCTTTCTATACAAGGTTCAATCAAAGGGCTCCCATTGTCATTTACACCTGGCACCCCAAACTTACCTACCACAACCTCTCTAAAACTTTCTCCTACTTTAGCATTCAGGTCCCCTATCATAATTACTCTCTCACTTGGTTCAAAGGTTCCTATACGTTCACTTAACATCTCCCAAAATCTCTCTTTCTCCTCTACATTCCTCTCTTCTCCAGGTGCATACACGCTTATTATGACCCCCTTTTCGCATCCAACCTTTACTTTAATCCACATAATCCTTGAATTTACACATTCATATTCTCTTATATATATATATATATATATATATATATATATATATATATATATATATATATATATATATATATATATATATATATTATATAAGCCAAGAGCTGTGACGAACCCTGCAACCACATATGAGTATATAGGTAAACATACACACACACACAGTGGCCACTATTAGGTAAACCCTTTTAGTACTGGATTGGGCCCTCCTTTTATCCCAGAACAGCTGTAATTCTTGGTGTCAAGAATTCAACAAGGTGCTGGAAATATTCCTTAGAGATTCTGGTCCATGTTGTCATGTTAGTATCACAAAGTTGATGTAGACTTGTCGGTCATACCTTCATGTTGTATATCCCAAAGACTGACGCCAAATTCTGACCCTACCATCTACATGTCGCAGCAGAAATGAGGATTGGCCGGAGCAGGTGACTTTTTCTTATCTTTAACTGTTCACTTTTGGTGAATCAGTCCTCATGGTTGCCTCTTTATCTCCTAGTCTTGACTGACAAGGGGCAGCCTTTCCACTTCATGTCTTGACCATGTCTGCATGCTTTTAAAATTGTGGTGGTGCTACGTGATTGGCTAATTAGATACATGTATTAACGAAGTGTATAGATGTACCTAATAAAGTGGCCAATGAGTGTATATTCTGAGTATGTATTAAGAGATGCATCTCTCGAGGGATATACACTGAGGGTAACAGTGTATATGCACCAAAGGGTGTTTATCAAATATACACTCCAGAATTTAATTTCTATGACCCTCGTGTACTCGACGGAACTGAAACTCGCTAAACTATCATGTTTCACTTGGTATTTATATAAAACATCAAATATACATATCTGAAGTGTTTAACATAATGACACTGCGATGATAATAATGAGAGTAATGATAATGATTATAATAGTTTTGTTCACAAAATCAGATAGGATTTTTTTTAGGATTTGACGTGCTGTTGGAGTGTGAGCACGGTAATATTTATGAAGGGGGTTAAGGGAAGCCAGTTACCTGGATTTGAGGCCTGGAGGTGGGAAGCACAGTGTCTGCACTCTGGATGATGGGTGAGGGTGTTGTGATTCTGGGGGTGTAGAACCTGTACTCTGAAGGATGGGTGAGGATGTAGCTTAAAAGGACTCAAGTTAACCTCAACTAACCCAACCAACACACAACCCCATCACCTCCCAGCACCACTAGCACTCATAACACGCCTCAAACCCATGCACCTCATATATCCCCATTGACATTAGCTGCCTTAAAAAGCAGTGAGAAATAAATTGCTTTCAGTATATTCACTCATTACCTCGCCATAACTGGCAAGGGAGCGCCCAGCCTATTAATTACCTAGATCCCCATCCTCCCCATTTATCATTCACAAATACATGCGCATACATCAATGCGCGCTGTAGGAATCAGGGATACTCAGATGGGATACATATGCTGTTGTTTGTCTCAATGATTAATATTTTTTTTTAATTTTTATTTTTTTTTTTTAATTTTATTGCCTTGTACTGAGATACGATGAATGAGACACTTGTGCAACATTCTGGAATCTTTATTAAGGAAACGTTTCGCCAACCAGTGGCTTCTTCAGTCCAGTACAGAGAAGAACGTTGGAAGATGAGGGTTACCAGCCATCACTTTTGGAGGTCACCGCCCCCGCGGCCTGGTCCCAGACCAGGTCTCCTATTTGCTGGCCTGATCGATTAGGCTATGTGTGTGTGTACATATATATATATACATATATATATATATATATATATATATATATATATATATATATATATATATATATATATATATATAATATATATATATATATATATATATATAATATATATATATATATATATATATATATGCAATAAGATCACAGTAAACAGGTGATTTCAGAATATGCAAAACAACCACTCTGAAAGAATAGAGAAATTCCAAGCGCTTTCGTGACTACTCACATTATCAAGGAACTATGAAGTCCATGGTCGACAGGAATATAATTGAATCTTGTTTCATAAAAAGCAGTTTTGACATATATATAAATTAGATCCATTAATAATTAATAGAATTTGGGAAGAATTTAATAATACACTGGATAAATAATAATTTTTAAAATTTTCTTGGGTAGAATAGTTTGTGAGTGAGTTGTGCAAAGGACCTATCCAAGTTGGGTCGGCGCGCGTCAGGTGTTTAACCGTTGTGGGATCTGATAGTGAGGTGTTGGCCAGACCCCTTATATGCCTTCCTTGAATGCTTTACTTTCATAGTTCCTTAATAATGTGAGTAGTCACGAAAGCACTTGGAATTTTTCTATTCTTTCAGAGTGGTTGTTTTGCACACACACACACACACATATACATATATATAAATATATATATATATATATATATATATATATATATATATATATATATATATATATATATATATCATGTTAATGAAATCACGAAACAAGTGATTATGAATCATTAACAGAACTGTGGTTAGCCAGTATTCGATCCTGCGTCACTGAGAATTAATGATCAAGTGGATAGAGGGATGCATAATTTGTCCTGTTCTCACTGGGTTGGGCACTGTGACGCAGGATCAAATCCTGGCTAGCCTCAGTTCTGTTAATGATATATCATATAGCTTATATATAAAGCTGAAAAGTCTGTCCACAGGCAAAACGTCCCAATAAGGTTCCTCTCTGCAATTGTTTCTTGACGAATTTCCACAATTTGTCTCCGCTCTCAGTAAGTGTCAAGGATCCACGATTCTAAAACAGCTTTTAAAATGGGAATTACGAGCCAAACCCCAAGCTGTCATAAAAACACTTCAAATTACATAAATCAGTTCCTGATCAGATGGGCTGTGGTGCATATACTGGACTACGGGCGGTGGGCACCAACAGCCTAATCGATCAGGCCAGCAAACTGGAGATCTGGTCTGGGACCGGGCCGGGGGGGCGGTGACCTCCCTAAGTGACAACAGGTGACCCTTCCTCATCTTCCACACACACACACACACACACACACACACACAATTGTAGTCAAGTGAGTGGCCGGGTCAGTGAGGTCAATGTGTAGTTAGATTGTGGGATGGGAGCACTGCAGGCCTACCAGTCCTCACTACAGGGCTAGAGGTCTGACTAAATTGAAAGATTACTGGGATTTATGTCAAGAAGTTGGTTTAGAAAGACACGTAAGCAAACACACGAGAAGTGATCAAGGTCCCAGGACCGAAACGTTTTCTAATAAATATGTTATAGTGTTTGCTTACGTGTCTTTCTAAACCAACTTGTCGGTATTTATTACCAAAGTTTATACCATGTCAAGAAGTACAAGCAAATGGGGTCCAGAGGTTATACTACAGCTCTATACATCATTAGCAAAGCCTCACTTAAGTCATGCAGTTCAGTTCTGGTTTCCACACTACAAAACAGATATAAATTCATTAGAGAACATTAAAAGAAGAATGACAATAATTAATCCATTGAATAAGAAAAGTATCACAGGAAGATAGATTAAAAACCCTGAACCTATACATTATCTTACAAGACGTAGAATACGAGGAGACACGACTGAAGAGTGTAAGTGGAAGATGGGCATGAATAAAGGAGATATAATAAGGTTCTGAGGATATTCCTTCAGGAAAGTGCTGAAAATAATGGATTCAAATTGGATACGGACAGGTTCAGCAATGATGTAAGAAAATACTTGTTTGGAAATAAAGTAGATAAGTGGAACAGTCTACGTAGTAGTTTTGAGACTCTATGACCGCGGGTTCAATCCCGGCCGGGGGTATGGTTTACGTAGTAGTGTTGAAGTTAAAACGTTGAGCAGCTTCAAATACAGGTTGGATAAATACACGAGTGAGAGGGGTTGGATTGAAGTAGGACTTGCGCAACATGGGTTTATAGGGTTATCAAAGCTTATTGCTGAGGTAGCATGGAAAATGGGTTGGGCAGATATTTTAGTTAATGGATTTGGGTTTGAGAAAGACTTGCCTAGTATGTGCCAGTAGGCCTGCTGCAGTATTCCTCCTTATGTTCTCATCTAACTCCCTATATCTTCCTCACCTAACTCTATGTCTTTCTTACCTCTCTTCCTATCTCGTTCTCACCTCCATCCATTCCTATCACCTCCCTATTTTACTTTTTCCTTCCCATCCCTCTTCCTCCCTTCTCAACCCTCTAATTTATGCTTCGCCCCTTCAACTCCTCTACCATCCCTTCTCTAAAAGCAAATTAGTTGTTGTGTTACAGGCTCTGAACATACTGAACGTTCATGTAGTGTATATTGAACAGGGTCACCTGCTTAAAACTTTTGCGTTTCTGCGTGAATATATTAAACCGCAGAGAGGGTCGCTAAACCAGAGGGGCCTGGTTTATTGAGGGTCAGAGGTAGGTAGGTGTGTGTAGGTGTAGGTGTGTAGGTGTGTGTGTGTGTGTGTGTGTACTCACCTAGTTGAGGTTGCGGGGGTCGAGTCCGAGCTCCTGGCCCCTGGTGTGTGTGTGTGTGTGTGTGTGTGTGTGTGTGTGTGTGTAGGTGTAGGTGTGTGTGTGTGTGTGTGTAGGTGTAGGTGTGTAGGTGTGTGTGTGTGTGTAGGTGTAGGTGTAGGTGTGTGTGTGTGTGTAGGTGTAGGTGTAGGTGTGTGTGTGTGTGTAGGTGTGTGTGTGTGTGTGTGTGTGTAGGTGTGTGTGTGTGTGTGTAGGTGTGTGTGTGTGTGTGTAGGTGTAGGTGTAGGGGTGTGTGTGTGTGTGTGTGTGTGTGTGTGTGTGTGTAACTGTGACACGACCCCTGTAACCACAAAGAAGTGATTACACATGCACACACACACACACACACACACACACACACACACACACACACATACAAAGGTTAAATTTTAGTAATAATCCAAAATAAAGACTAGAAACTCACAATGGTCAATATTTAGATGTAGTATTTGACAAATTAGACGCAGGTGCAACACTTGAGTATCTTTACCGAGGAAAAATTTCCCCACACAGTGGTTTCATCAGTCCAATACTAAGAAGAATGGTGAAGATCAGATGGAGTCTGAGGCAATCAGTCCAACAATCGTTTCAAGACTGATTACATCGACTCAAAACTGAGGGACTGATTACCTCAAACTTCTGATCTTCACCATTATTCTTCGTACAGGACTGATGAAGCCAATGTGTGGCGAAACGTTTCCTCATTAAAGATACCTAAGTGTTGCACACGTGTTTAATTTATCAACTTGTCGGTTCCCTGAACCATTACCAACCTATGAAATATTTACCAGGAAACAGGAAAACATTTTAAATACTGTATAAATTATCTATATCATAAAAAACGAAAAGATATAATACTGTGACTGGAACAATACATAGATAACGAGAACATTGGTCAAAAAAACTTATGACGACGTTTCGGTCCGATTTGGACCATTTAGTAGTCACACTAACACATGAAGGTAAGAGAGCCAGTATTTATACGAGGGGAGAGGTAGAAAAATAAAAGTGGAGACAGTAGTGGAAGAGGTAGTGGAAGTAGCAGTAGCAAGTGTGAAAAGTAGTAGCAGTAGTAGTAATAGTAGCAGCAGTAGTAACAGCAGTAGTAGTAATACTAGTAGTAGTAATATAGCTCGTTTATAGCTAAAATACGTGAATTATCACACTTTTAATCAAAACTGCTGCTAAAATTGCATTCACAGAAATATGTAATAAGTCACATATCATTTTTTTTCCTTACAATTATTTACACGTTAATGGTTCAAGTCAAACCAAAACGTCGTCCTAAGTTTCTTTCTCGTATGTACGGGTTATTGATGTATCTAAAACATCTATAAAAAAAATGATCATGTTCTACTCAAAATATATTCTTTTCAGTATGACTTATGAGATGAAAAAGGAAGACACGACGATAAAAGATTGTTTTAAAGAAACAAAATGGGAAAAAAATATTGCAAGGGAAAGATATAAATGAATGGTATAAAACTGTGAGACGTAAGAAAAATAGTTAAGTTATTGCCTCCTCGCCAGGAGGACAAATGGGGAAAGTATATTGAGACTTATGTCGAGATTTAAGATTTAACTCGAGACTCGGGTCTCGAGTGAAGTCTCGACAGAAGTTGAGACTTGAGTCTCATCTTAATTAAGGCTCGAGTTTCTACTCTAGTTTAGTCTCAACTTAAAGTCGTCAACTTCAACAGTAAGTTGCAATGTGTGTTCACAAATTATCTTAAATATAATTTATTTTAATCTAGACAGACTGCTAGAGAACAGTCTAAGAGAACACGTTATCCTCTGCACTAGAGAACAATACAGTATCATCCACACTAAAGAACAATACAGTATCTTCCCTTGTGTAGAACAGCTACAATATACTTCAACACACAATATGCAAAACAATCACCGTGAAAAGATAGTGAACTTCCAAGCGCTTTCGTGATTTCTCACATCAAAAGCCTGTAAAAATAATAGGCTTGTAAGGCTGAGATATCACCTCACGTACGACATACCTCAGCCTTATCAACCTTCTACTATTATTTCTACATGTCTTTGATGATGTGAGAAATTACAAAAGTGCTTGGACGTTCACCATTTTTTCACAATGATTTTTTTTTGCATATTGTGATCTCATTGCACACTTTAAACACATATGAGCGCTCTTATGGAACTTTAATAAACTTTATTACATTAAGAGAGTGCTGAATCCATAAGGAGTCAAACAGCACTTGTGAAATGGGAGGGAATCAGATTCCTTCCAAGAGGGGTGCCTCCAGTCTCCTGGATTACGAGCCCTTCAGCACCGTCGAGGTACCTTCCTTAAAGGGGTTTTGAAAAATAATTCCCTGGTTTCGTTAATTCGAATTGTTACTAGTAGTACTAAGTAATAATGAGGCCTAGAGACGACTACTGAGACCTGGCGAAGTCTAGAAAAATCTAGAAATACCTAATAAGAGGCTTAGATCCAATAAGGCCTAATATATTAATGGGGAGTTTAAAGCTTATCGACTCCGCTAGGGTCATTAAGGTTGCACAATCTCGTATCATCAGAAAGTCATTACAGTAATCTCTCAGCATATGAACGCCGAGAGAAATACACGTCCCAGTGTGTATGTCCTGCCAAGACCTGTATAGCCTGGTATAACTCAGTAACTGTCAAACTCAAATTTTTCACTTGTCATTCCTCACAACATAGCTGTTATTTTCTACTCGTGTTAAAAGAGAAGTACACCGAAATATGTACTGTGTACACAGATAACGAGCACATAAGAGAAAGAAGCTTATGGTGACGTTTCGGTTCAATTTGACTGACTCCCTTACATGATCTTACATGATCCAACTCTGACCGAAACGTCGGTATAAGCTTCTATGTGCGGGTTATTTGTGTACTGTTCCAGTCACAGTATTGTGCCATTTTTTCTTTACGTACTGTGTAGCACACATGTTCTTTATGAAAACAGAGAAATTATGTACTAAAAGACTGCACAATGTGTACTAAATACATACTACTTACAAATATACGAAATGTTAACTGTGGTTAATATGTACCCAATACATACATAATTACATGAGCAATATATATTATATATATTAAATGTACGTTACATAAAAAAACATCAACTAAATGTAGTTTATAAAGGCCCTCAAAAATGCTCTTATTCAGTCGTGAATGAAATAAAATATCCACTCTAATTCAGTATTGTATAATTAAAATTGTTACGTTCACTGGTATACACACTATGGTAATTAATTTAGTTAATTAACTTTGTAATTTCGCCGTCCAAGTGGCTAATTCATTGTGCACACCATGTGCACTCTGTTGGTGGTAGCGGCTAGTTTATTGTGCACACAATGTACATCCTGTTGATGGTAGTGGCTAGTTAATTGTGCACACCATGTGCATCCTGTTGATGGTAGTGGCTAGTTAATTGTGCACACCATGTGCATCCTGTCGATGGTAGTGGCTAGTTAATTGTGCACACCATGTGCATCCTGTTGATGGTAGTGGCTAGTTAATTGTGCACACCATGTACATCCTGTTGATGGTAGTGGCTAGTTAATTGTGCACACCATGTGCATCCTGTTGATGGTAGTGGCTAGTTAATTGTGCACACCATGTACATCCTGTTGATGGTAGTGGCTAGTTAATTGTGCACACCATGTACATCCTGTTGATGGTAGTGGCTAGTTAATTGTGCACACCATGTGCATCCTGTTGATGGTAGTGGCTAGTTAATTGTGCACACCATGTGCATCCTGTTGATGGTAGTGGCTAGTTAATTGTGCACACCATGTGCATCCTGTTGATGGTAGTGGCTAGTTAATTGTGCACACAATGTACATCCTGTTGATGGTAGTGGCTAGTTAATTGTGCACACCATGTGCATCCTGTTGATGGTAGTGGCTAGTTAATTGTGCACACCATGTGCATCCTGTTGATGGTAGTGGCTAGTTAATTGTGCACACCATGTACATCCTGTTGATAATAATATCTTGATTTACTACAAGTACATGTACAAGGTGTACAGTCCTAGCTGACATCACTGACATACTACCATATAGAAAACCGCTTGGTATGCAGAGCATTTTGGGCAAATAGGTCAGTTTTGTCCCAGGATGCGACCCACACCAGTCGACTAACTCCCAGGTACCAATTTTACTGATGGGCGAACATAGACAACCGGTGTATGGAAACACGTCTAGTGTTTCTACCCTCGCTGGGAAATGAACCCGGACCCTCGTCGTGTGAAGCGAGAGCTTTACACGGCTTAAGCAGTCCTGAGGACTGTTTAAGCACCCTATATCTATCCCGTGGATGGTGGCACAAGAGCATATGGACACACATGGACACAGTACAAAGTGCTCGGATAGCGATTCAATTAAGGTTCATGGCCACAGAAAGGACCATGACAATATCCGAGGAGGTTCAAGGCGAGTTATGAAAATTTCGGAAACTTACAAGAAAATCAAAGACTTGAAAGATACATGAATAACAAGGCATTGAAGACGAACAAAACTGAAGAGACACAATCTCGAACTTTGACAAAAGTGGCTTAAAAGTTTTAGTACTTTTTTGGGGGGAGGACGAAAGTAAGCAACACTTATCTCGCAGACGTCGATGCTTATTGGCTCACACCGGGGCGTAGAGGCGACCAGCCATCCCATTGGTTACTGGGAAAGATCGCATTCTTTATTTCATTTGATCGCTAGGCTTAATTAATACAGAATAAAAAGTCACAGTACCGTGGCTAAAACAATTCAACAAAAACCCGCACTTAGGAAAATCTTGTGGCAACGTTTCGGTCTGTCCTGAACTATTGCCAAGTCACAACTGGGGCAAGAAAAGTAGAGAAGACCCAAACACCGTACATTATGGTCTCTTTCTTTTTTTTTTTTTGTCTTCTCTAATTTTTTTCCCCAGCTGTGACTTGACCATTACCCAGAACCGACCGAAACGTCGTCACTAGGTTCCACTCCTAACTGCGGATTTTTGCTGAATCGCTTAGCTTCGTTTGGTTTCTGGTCTAGTAACTATTGCTGCTAATAAAACAATGGAATTTTTCAATGCAATAAGGGCGAACCAAACTACATTTAGTATGCACGATTCTTACGACCTTCTCGCTTCGAATGTCTCAATAATTCTCATTTTTCTGGCTTGACACTGAAGAATTATCATTATAAACTTCTTCTGAGACCCTTTTATCATACATTAAATAGTAATTACTGACTCCAGTTGAAAGAACACATATTTTGACTGGTGTCTTAAACTGAGAAACGACTTCAGTGTAACTATAGATAAAACTTGCGATTTTGGCTTAAATAGCAACGCTCTTCTTGCCGAATAAGTTAAGTGAAAATTTGTGTATGCAATAATTTCGCAAAAATCATTCTGAACCTAACGAAAAAAAATATGTTTTATTGTGTTTGTTTATTATTAAATTATTGTAAACTTATCTAAAATATCTTTAGGTAGATTAAGCTAAATTAAATTACGCGTGATGAAAGTTAAGACACATGTGTAACATCTGGTTATCTTTATTGTAGACGTTTCGCCATCCAGTGGCTTTATCAACAGAATCTAGGACACAATAAAACAATAGAACTACATACAATAGATGTTGGTGTTGAGAGCACCGTGATGGTAGAGATTCTGGTGCTCTCAATACTAACTACAAGGCTGAGGGACTGATTACCTCATCTTTTGTATATAGTTCTACTGTCTTCTTATGTCCTAGAATCTGTATTGATAAAAAAGCCACTGGATGGCGAAACGTCTACAATAAAGATAACCAGATGTTGCACATAAATTGCGCTTGTTATAATAAGGTTAGGTAAGTTTTCTAAAGTTCTTTTGGTACAAAATTATTAATTTTTACATTAACATAAATGAAAAAAATATATAAACTTATAAGAGAAATTTTAGAAAGTACTTAATTTTAAATGAGTTCTTGTTAATTGACCAGTTTTACCTATTCGGCATACACACACACAATTATATATATATATATATATATATATATATATATATATATATATATATATATATATATATATATATATATATATATATATATATATATATATATATATACACACACACACACATATACATAACAAGTTGGCCCTCTCCCACCGAGGCAGGGTGATCCAAAAAGAAATTCCCCAAAAAGAGAATACTTTCATCATTCAACACTTTCACCACACTCACACATAATCACTGTTTTTGTAGAGGTGCTCAGAACACAACAGTTTAGAAGCATATACGTATAAAGATACACAACATATCCCTCCAAACCGCTAATATCCCAAACCCCTCCTACAGAGTGCAGGCATTGTACTTCCCATTTCCAGGACTCAAGTCCGGCTATATAAAAATAACCGGTTTCCCTGAATCCCTTCACTAAATATTACCCTGCTCACACTACAACAGCTCGTCAGGTCCCAAATACCATTTGTCTCCATTCACTCCTAACACACTCACGCACGCTTGCTGGAAGTCCAAGCCCCTCGCCCACAAAACCTCCTTTACCCCCTCCCTCCAACCTTTCTGAGAACGACCCCTTCCCTGCTTTCCTTCCCCTATAGATTTATATGCTCTCCATGTCATTCTACTTTGATCTATTCTCTCTAAATGACCAAACCACCTCAATAACCCCTCTTCAGTCCTCTGACTAATACTTTTATTACTCCACACCTTTTCCTAATTTCCACACTCCGAATTTTCTGCATAATATTTACACCACACATTTGCCCTCAGACAGGACATCTCCACTGCCTCCAACCGTCTCCTCGCTGTAGCATTTACAACCCAAGCTTCACACCCATACAAGAGTGTTGGTACTGCTATACGTTCATACATTCCCTTCTTTGCCTCCATAGACAACGTTTTTTGGCTCCACATATACCTCAATGCACCACTCACCTTTTTTCCTTCATCAATTCTATGATTCACTTCATCCTTCATAAATCCCTCTGCTGACATGTCAACTCCCAAATATCTGAAAACATTCACTTCTTCCATACTCCTCCCCAATTTGATATCCAATTTTTCTTTATCTAAATCATTTGATGCCCTGATCACCTTACTCTTTTCTATGTTCACTTTCAACTTTATACGTTTACACACTCTCCCAAACTCATCCACTAACCATTGCAATTTTTCTTTAGAATCTCTCATAAGCACAGTATCATCAGCAAAAAGTAACTGTCAATTCCCATTTTGTATTTGATTCCCCATAATTTAATCCCACCCCTCTCCCGAACACCCTAGCATTTACTTCTTCTACAACCCCATCTATAAATATATTAAACAACTATAGTGACATTACACATCCCTGTCTAAGACCTACTTTTACCGAGAAGTAGTCTCCCTCTCTTCTACACACCCTGAGTCTCACTATCCTCATAAAAACTTTTTACAGCATTTAGTAACTTACCACCTATTCCATACCCTTGCAACATCTGGCACATTGCTCCTCTATCCACTATCAGCTTTTTCTAAATCCATAAATGCAATGAAAACTTCCCTACCTTAATCTAAATACTGTTCACATATATGCTTCAATGTAAACACCTGATCTACACATCCCCTACTCACTCTAAAACCTCCTTGCTCATCTGCAATCCTACATTCTGTCTTACCTCTAATTCTTTCAATAATAACCCTACCATACATATTTCCTGGTATACTCAGTAAACTAATTCCTCTAATTTTTACAATCTCTTTTGTCCCCTTTCCCTTTATATAAAGTAACTATACATACTCTCTGCCAATCCCTAGGTACCTTCCCCTCTTTCATACATTTATTAAACAAAACTACCAACCACTAACACTATATCCCCCCCTGCTTTTAACATTTCTGTCATGATCCTGTCAGTTCCAGCTGCTTCACCCCCTTTCATTCTACATACTGCCTCATGCACCTCCCCCACACTCACATCCTGCTCTTCCTCACTCCTAAAAGATGGTATACCTCCCTGGCCAATGCATGAAATTACCACCTCCCTTTCTTTGTCGACATTTACAAGTTCTCAAAATATTCCCGCCATCTACCCAATACCTCCATCTCCCCATCTACTAACTCCCCTACTCTGTTTTTAAATGACAAATCAATTCGTTCCCTAGGCTTTAACTTGTTTAACTCGCTCCAAAATTTTTCTTATTTTCATTAAAATTTCTTGACAGTGCCTCTCCCACTCTATCATCTGCTCTCCTTTTGCACTCTCTTCACCTTTCTTTTACTCTCCATATACTCTGCTCTTCTTATAACACTTCTGCTTTGTAAAAAACTCTACCAAACTCCACCAATCACTCCTTTTTCCTCCTGCACCCACCCTACTATAACCACAAACTTCTGCCCCACATTCTAATACTGCATTTTTAAAACTATTCCAACCCTCTTCAAACCCCTCCCCCACTACTCATACTTGCACTAGCCCACCTTTCTGCCAATAGTTGCTTATATCTCACCCGAACTTCCTCCTCCCTTAGTTTATACACTTTCACCTCTCTCTTACTTGTTGCCATTTTCCTCTTGTCCCATCTACCTCTTACTCTAACTGTAGCTACAACTAAATAATGATCCGATATATCAGTTGCCCCTCTATAAACATGTACATCCTGGAGCCTACCCATCAACCTTTTATCCACCAATACATAATCTAACAAACTACTTTCATTACGTGCTATATCATACCTTGTATATTTATATATCCTCTTCTTCATAAAATATGTATTACTTATTACCAAACCTCTTTCTACACATAGCTCAATTAAAGGCTCCCCATTTTCATTTACCCCTGGCACCCCAAATTTACCTACTACTCCCTCCACAACATTTTTACCCACTTTAGCACTGAAATCCCCAACCACAAGTACTCTCACACTTGGTTCAAAACTCCCCACGCATTCACTCAACATTTCCTAAAATCTCTCTCCTCTACACTTCTCTCTTCTCCAGATGCATATACACTTACTATAACCCATTTTTCACATCCAACCTTTATTTTACTTCACATAATCCTTGAATACATTTATACTCCCTCTTTCCCTGCCATAGCTTATCCTTCAACATTATTGCTACTCCTTCTTTAGCTCTAACTCTATTTGAAACCCCTGACCTAATCCCATTTACTTCTCTCCACTGAAACTCTCCCACCCCCTTCAGCTTTGTTTCACTTAAAGCCAGGACATCCAGTTTCTTCTCATTCATAACATCCACAATCATCTCTTTCTTATCATTCGCACAACATCCTCGCACATTCAGACTTCCCACTTTGGCAATTTTCTTATTCTTTTTAGTAAACATTACAGGAAAAGGGGTTATTAGCCCATTGTTCCCGGCATTTTAGTTGACTTTTACAACATGCACAGCTTACGGAGGAAAGATTCTTATTCCACTTCCCCATGGATATAAAAGGAAAAGTATTAAGAACAAGAACTATTAAAATAAAATCACAGAAAACTCAGATGAGTGTGTATAAATAAACGTGTACATGTATATATAGTGTGACCTAAGTGTAAGTATAAGTAGCAAGACGTACCTGTAATCTTGCATATTTATGAGACAGACAAAAGACACTAGCAATCCTACCATCATGTAAAACAATTACACTCACTTGGCAGAACGGTAGTACCTCCCTGGGTGGTTGCTGTCTACCAACCTACTACCTATATATCACTCGTTTGTGATTATTGCACACACATACACACACACACACATATATATATATATATATATATATATATATATATATATATATATATATATATATATATATATATACATACACGCAATAATCACAAACGAGTGATAACGGGTGCAAAACAACCACAAGGGGGAGTTGAGCGACAGTTTCAGAGATTTCGTGTAGCCACAGTTATAGATCTGCTCTGTGTTTTAACCTCAAGCCTGTAAAGTCAAAGGACACAAGTGCAACTAATGTGACATTTTATTGTGGCAACGTTTCGCTCTCCAGGAGCTTTATCAAGCCATTACAAACAATACATGGACACAGAGGGTATATATAGGCTCAGAGTCAGGTGCAATACTAGTGGTGGTGATAGTAGTAGTAGTAGTAGTAGTAGTAGTAGTAGTGACAAAAGTTGTAGTGGTAGTAGTAATACAATATGGTAGAGAAATTAATTCGTACATGAGTAAAAGGATATAAAAGCTATTACTTGGGTAACATAAAAATACGTTGGACAAATATAGACTGGATAGAGGCAACCTGTTTCAGTGTTCACTCTCTGTAATGTGCTTTGTGTAGTATAACAGGAGAGACTATGTGATGGCAGGGTTTACTGTTTTCAGGAGGATTCTTGCTAAGACTTCAGAGATGGTGAAGCTGCCGTTGTTTTGTTTAATTGTATTCGAAACAGCAATCAGTGCTGATTCGAGGCACTTGCGTCTACGGAAGTTAGTTTCTTTGATCACTAATTGGGCGTCCCTGAATTTCATGAGATGATTGGTGGAATTTCGGTGTTGTACACAGGCGTTGTTCAAGTTATCGTTCCTACATACGTAAATGTGTTCATTGAGGCGGGTGTCGAAGTTTCTTGCTGTTTCACCTACGTAAATCTTGTCACAGCCTCCACAGGGTATAGTGTAAACTCCTGCGTTGACTGGTTCGTGGTGCTTTGATTTTGTCCTGGTTAGATCCTTTATTGAAGTGCTAGAAGCGATGGCGACTCTGGTGTTAGCTTGTGAAAGTACTTTTGAGACGTTCAGTGCAACCTGGCTGTTGGGAAGAATTATAACTTTGTTGGGAGTGGTGTTGATGCGTGGAGAATTAATGATCTGAAGAGCTCTTTTCTTGCAGTCTTTGATGAAAAAGGAAGGAAAATGTAACTCATTGAATGTTTGGTGAATGTATGAACATTCCTCGTCAAGAAACTCAGGACTACAAATTCGGTATGCTCTTAGGAAAAACCCGATGATGATGCCTCTTTTGATCTTGGTATCTTGACTGGAATAGAAGTGTGTGAGATCGTTTTTATTGGTGGGTTTCCGATAAACTTGAAATCTTAGGTTGTTGTCTACTTTGTGAATGAGGACGTCGAGGAAAGGTAACTTGCCATTGGACTCTTCTTCTAGTGTAAACTGGATCGCCGGTTCAACTGCGTTGAGTTATAATTCTTCCCAACAGCCAGGTTGCACTGAACGTCTCAAAAGTACTTTCACAAGCTAACACCAGAGTCGCCATCGCTTCTAGCACTTCAATAAAGGATCTAACCAGGACAAAATCAAAGCACCACGAACCAGTCAACGCAGGAGTTTACACTATACCCTGTGGAGGCTGTGACAAGATTTACGTAGGTGAAACAGCAAGAAACTTCGACACCCGCCTCAATGAACACATTTACGTATGTAGGAACGATAACTTGAACAACGCCTGTGTACAACACCGAAATTCCACCAATCATCTCATGAAATTCAGGGACGCCCAATTAGTGATCAAAGAAACTAACTTCCGTAGACGCAAGTGCCTCGAATCAGCACTGATTGCTGTTTCGAATACAATTAAACAAAACAACGGCAGCTTCACCATCTCTGAAGTCTTAGCAAGAATCCTCCTGAAAACAGTAAACCCTGCCATCACATAGTCTCTCCTGTTATACTACACAAAGCACATTACAGAGAGTGAACACTGAAACAGGCTGCCTCTATCCAGTCTACATTTGTCCAACCTATTTTTATGTTACCCAAGTAATAGCTTTTATATCCTTTTACTCATGTACGAATTAACTGTTCTACCATATTGTATTACTACTACCACTACAACTTTTGTCACTACTACTACTACTACTACTACTATCACCACCACTAGTATTGCACCTGACTCTGAGCCTATATATACCCTCTGTGTCCATGTATTGTTTGTAATGGCTTGATAAAGCTCCTGGAGAGCGAAACGTTGCCACAATAAAATGTCACATTAGTTGCACTTGTGTCCTTTTACTTTACATATTGTCGGTAATTCTACCAACTTTATTACAACCTCAAGGCTGTCAATAAATGAGTGTAACTGATAACACAGATTCATATAGTTTATTAAGACCAGCATCACCATTGGGGTTAAGAGTAACTAACCTCCCGCAGCTTGGTAATGTGTGATGTCGCTTTGATTCACCTTGCAGTGGTATCACCTGGATCTACCTGGTGACCTGATGTATTAATCTCACCTGCGATGAACTGACGTAGTGCTGCCATGTGAATTTACAGAAGTCATGGCATTAGGATTTACCTGACAGTCATATCACATAGGCTGACCTGCTGAGGTAATGCCACCTGCATTTTCATCAAGTAAAAACGGAGTTAAAAGATTCTATGAAGAGAGTAAGGGAATAAAAAAGGGAAGGGAGAAGAGAGAAAAAATATGCAAGAACTAAAGGAAAGAAGTAAAGAGAATAAAATAAGCAGAAAACAATGAAAATGTGAATCATTCAGTACTAGTAGTGGAGGCTTGATTCTTAGAAGCCGAGAGGGAGAGGAGAGAAAGCACGATAGAAGACGGGGCGGTGAATCTGAGAGGCAAAAACTGGAGAAATAGGAATGAAATGGAGAACGGACGAAACAGCAGAAAGGAGAAAAGACTAAACGAAGAGAGATAATGTAGTAAGAAAAGGAGAGAGAGAGAATCACTTACCAAGGTCCTGTGGTCTCTGATGAAGGCTCGCATGTTGTACTCTCGTGAGCGCTTGACCGCAGCCTCGTCCCTGTGGGAGAGAAAGATAACACTTATCGTTGTCGTTAAAACAAAAAAATATTAGAAAGCGATATTTAGAAGAATAGTTTTGTAAGTTTGAAGTTAAGAAGCAGCATATCAACTTACCATAGTAAAACGAAGCAGTAAGATTTTAAAATAAAATTGACAATTTGGCCCCAACACAGTCCAATAAAAAGTTGAACCATTCTCTAGGGTAGGATACATCAGCATTAAACTGCTGATGCCGGAGACCCGCGTCAGGAAACATTTGTCCTGTTTCCTGACAAACCTTACCTAACCTACCTTCTCGGAACGTTCAACTTCTTCCCAATATAACTAAGACATATGTCAAGAGAAATCTTATTTAGTTTAACAAAACATCACCAGCTGCCGGGGAGAGGCTTACAGATAAGCCTCTTGTTTTCAGATATACATGTGACTGGTGTAGAGCTACTTCTATCCTTGCATCTCAGCCTAAGGCTGGTTAATCCGCAGCCAATACAGCCTGGTTAATCCGCCACTTGGCGTAGACAGCAGTCCACTCTCGAAGAATCTAAGTGTGTTTCTGGCAATGTTTCAAATACGTGCTGGTAGCGGCTGAATAACGATGAAATACAGATGATGTGTGTTCTCTTATTGCGGCCATGTTACACTGGTGTTAAAATTTCTCTCACGTCTCGCTTCAGTCAGTAACGGCAGTGTGCAAACAAATCAGGAAACAGATAGGGGGTGTGGCATGCAAAGAGTACGTACCCTTTATTCGGCGCATGTACACACCCTCATTAAAAGGCTATCTCCCCCAACCTGCAAACCAGGTGCTAAGGGTTGACGATGGAGCCCCATCGTTCAATCAGTACCCGGGTTGCAGTCAATGAGAAGATGGTTTTGGCAATCACAGAGGTGTTGTGGGTACCACACACCTGTCTGCCCTTGTCATTCCCATTCTAGAGCTGGTTGAAGCACGGTCTGCTCTCTAGTGGCTTCGATTCTGCCTTGCTTACCGTGGAGTGCACTAATACCTATTGTTGTACATAGTGTACATAATTCTGTTCTTCTAACATACAGAGGTAGAAAGACATTATATATATAGGCGGAGAGTGAGGTGTGACGCACGTGACCTGAGGAATGTCATAAGAACATAAGAATGGAGGAACACTCTAGAAGGCCTTCTGGCCCATGCGAGGCAGGTCCTTATCAAAACAACCTCTACCTATGATGAGGACGGGTAGACGATGAAATCATGTGACTCCTGTGTTGTTGGGTTGGTGCTGCTTAAGTATCATGTATGCCAATGTTTTTGAAATTTTGTAGTTTCCAGTGTTGCGTTCTATAGTGTCGGTGACGGCGATTAGTGAGGCTTCTAGGCACCGTCAGCGTCTGAGGTCTGGTTCGGTGAGAACGAGTTGTGCCTCATTCCAGTTCATCAAATGCCCCGTGGAGTCTCTGTGGAGGACACATGCGTACCTTACATCGTCTCTGTTAGAGGCATTTCGATGCTCATTCAGGCGGACTGCAAGATCTCTGCCTGTCTCGCCTACTTATTTCTTGGGACAGAACCCACAGGGGATAGTGTAGACGCCTGCTGTAGAAGTTAGAGGTGTGGGGCTGCGTTTCGTAGTGAGGTCTTTGATAGATGATGTGTTTATGGTGGAAACGTTGATGTTACTCATAGAAAGTGCCCTGCGAGTATTCGTGGCAACATCGCCACATGGGAGTACTATGAACTGTTTAGAGGGCTGTTCCATGGGCGGTTTGTTGAGGATAGCTTGTGCCTTGAGTCTGCAATCTCGGATGAAGAAAGATGGGAACTGAAGACGTGTAAAGGCTTGTGTTATGTAAGTGCATTCTTCTTCTAGAAAACAAGTGCTGGAGATGCGAAGAGCTCTCAAGAAGAAGCCAATGAGGACTCCTCTCTTAGTGCGGGTGTCTTGGTGTGAATAAAAGTGTATAAGATCGTCCTTGTTGGTAGGTTTTCTATACACTTTGAAGAGAAGTTTGTCACTGTCGGGAGATCTGCACAGTAGAACGTCGAGGAAAGGAAGTTTGCCATCATTTTCGAGTTCAAGTGTAATCTTTATTGATGGTTCAATTGCATTGATCTTGTTGAGAAGGGCCTGGATATTGAGACGTCTCGGATAGAAAACCAATATATCATCAACGTATCTTAGCCAGGTAACGGTGTTGGGAATGAGGGTGCTGAATTTCTCTGTCTCCGGGTTTTCCATGAAGAGGTTGGCAAGCACAGCACTGAGCGGGCTGCCCATTGCCATCCCAAAGCATTGTTTGTAACAGTTGTCCTGATACTTGAAGTAGTTGAAATTAACACAAAGTTCCACTAGATTGATGAAATCTAGAAGAGGTAAAGGGAGGTCGTGGTTTTCAGTGAGCCTCTGTCTCAGAATGTTGATTACAGCGTCAGTAGGAACGTTGGTAAAGAGGGCTGTGACATCGAAGGAAGCCATGCTTTTGTTTTTGACATTCAGGTTGGAAATTCGGGAGAGAAGGTCACCTGAGTGTTTGAGGTGGTCTTCAGTTCCCATCTTTCTTCATCCGAGATTGCAGACTCAAGGCACAAGCTATCCTCAACAAACCGCCCATGGAACAGCCCCCTAAACAGTTCATAGTACTCCCATGTGGCGATGTTGCCACGAATACTCGCAGGGCACTTGCTATGAGTAACATCAACGTTTCCACCATAAACACATCATCTATCAAAGACCTCACTACGAAACGCAGCCCCACACCTCTAACTTCTACAGCAGGCGTCTACACTATCCCCTGTGGGTTCTGTCCCAAGAAATATGTAGGCCAGACAGGCAGAGATATTGCAGTCCGCCTGAATGAGCATCGAAATGCCTCTAACAGAGACGATGTAAGGTACGCATGTGTCCTCCACAGAGACTCCACGGGGCTTTTGATGAACTGGAATGAGGCACAACTCGTTCTCACCGAACCAGACCTCAGACGCCGACGGTGCCTAGAAGCCTCACTAATCGCCGTCACCGACACTATAGAACGCAACACCGGAAACTACAAAATTTCAAAAACATTGGCATACATGATACTTAAGCAGCACCAACCCAACAACACAGGAGTCACATGATTTCATCGTCTACCCGTCCTCATCATAGGCAGAGGTTGTTTTGATAAGGACCTGCCTCGCATGGGCCAGTAGGCCTTCTACAGTGTTCCTCCATTCTTATGTTCTTATGACATTCCTCAGGTCACGTGCGTCACACCTCACTCTCCGCCTATATATATAATGTCTTTCTACCTCTGTATGTTAGAAGTGATCAAGGTCCCAGGACCGAAATTTTTTCTAATAAATATGTTATAGTGTTTGCTTACGTGTCTTTCTAAACCATAATATCATGTATTTCTTTCCTCAAGGTCACAAGTACATTCCATGTGATAGGAGACATCCAGTAGTGTGTGTGCTTTACTGACCATGAAGAAAGTACACTTTGTACTTTCTCCACTTTTAATATCTATCTTACATTTAATAGAAGTGTAAGCACAGAATAATATTCTAGAGGCCACCACTAACTCGAATATCACGGTCATTAGAGGTATTTCAGAAGTTTTGAAAGTTTCCATTACCTACCCTCTCATTCTTCTGCTTTACTGTGCTCTTTAAATAACAGTCATCCAACATAATTCGCTTAGAATTTTTTTTGTTTAACCTATATTTTTGTAATATCCAGTATTTGTCGGTCTAGCCATTTTTTCTTTTTTTTTCTGGCATCATTTGTTTTCATAGCGAGTAACTCTTAGACACACTTGTTTTGATTGTTCACAAGATACGTTTCTCTCTCCCAAAGAGATAGTCTGCCTTTATTTTGTATCAAGTTCGAAGGAAGGAATCTGACAGAAGGGGGTAGGCCTGTTGGGAGGAAGGGGATTAAGTTGGAAGGAAGGGGTGGCATTCTGGGAGGTGGGGAGGATCCTACTAGAAGGGTCTCGTTTAAAAACAGATCTTGCTGGAACGAGAGGAAAGGGCCCCTGTGGGAAAGTGGATAGGGGGCCCGTAGGGAGGTTGGGCAGTAATGCACCATAAAAAAATACAATAATACAGGGGATGGACGATCAACTACAACACTGGTGCCTAGAGAGACTCAGAGAGTAAGTGCAGCAGCCAAGCCTCGAAGAATTTAAGAAAATTAATAACTCAGTGTGTTTGGTAGATGCGGCCTCTTAATATTCAGGGTATTTCACTCGTAGGAGGCCCCCCGAGTTATCGCTTACTACAGACTTAATATAAAAACAAGACGGTTGCGACTACGGAAGTACCAACTCGGGGCGTCCTAGGAGTGAGCCAACCTGTACAACCCGTGTTCATTCACTGTGACCTGAACATGACTGGCCATGCTGGACCACCTTCTCTCTCTCCTCACCCCCCCCCCTCTCCTTTCACCTCTCCTCTCTCCCCTTCCCCATAGATTCCCTTACACCCATGCCCTTGTCAATCCTCACCCCTGGCACCCCCTCTCCCGTAACTGCAGCTCTTCTGGAAGCAAACCTTTGAAGCTGTCCCAGCTACTTAACATTTAATGGAATAATTGACGATATCCTCATTGTCTCTCAGCTCAGGCTGACACTACTGACGTCCCTCAGCTCAGGTTGACACTACTGACGTCTTTCAGCTCAGCTGACACATTTCACCACCTTGTATGGGCCCTATCCCACTTAAAGGAATATGACAGGGAAACACAGCTAACTTTTGCTTCCACAATGTATCATATAAAATAGGGCAGCAAGCCCCTGTGAGTGTTCCCACAATGTAACTATCATATAGAACAGGGTAGCAACACGGATAATGCATCCAATTTTACTAAAAAAAGGTAAAAAACTCCCCCCCCCTCCCTCGGGCACACCTCGGACAATGGCATTGTAACGCATGGCCGACCATGGAACTAACTCTTCCACTTTCCAACACCATAAGTGGCTACTCATGTTAGTTCCGCTCAGCCCGATACACCGCACAGGTGACCTCCGTAAACACACACACACACACACACACACACACACACACACACACACACACACACAATCGCCTGGAAGCACACAGGCTGATGGAACCACATAAGCTCTAACGTTAGACTAAAGTATCACCACTTACCAGCCATCACCAGCACCACTTACATCCATCAGTAGCACCACTTACCACCCATCAGTAACATTACTTACCATCCATCAGTAGCACCACTTACCATCCATCACTAGCACCACTTACTATTCATCACTAGCACCACTTACCATCCATCAGTAGCACCACTTACCATCCATCACTAGCACCACTTACCATCCATCACTAGCACCACTTACCATCCATCACTAGCACCACTTACCATCCATCAGTAGCACCACTTACCATCCATCAGTAGCACCACTTACCATCCATCAGTAGCACCACTTACCATCCATCACTAGCACCACTTACCATCCATCACAAGCACCACTTACCATCCATCACTAGAACCACATACAATCCATCACTAGCACCACTTACAATCCATCACTAGCACCACTTACCATCCATCACTAGCGCCACTTACCATCCATCACTAGCGCCACTTACCATCACTAACACCACTTACCATCCATCACTAGCGCCACTTACCATCACTAGCACCACTTACCATCCATCACTAGCGCCACTTACCATCCATCACTAGCGCCACTTACCATCCATCACTAGCGCCACTTACCATCCATCACTAGCACCACTTACCATCCATCACTAGCACCACTTACCATCCATCAGTAGCACCACTTACCATCCATCAGTAGCACCACTTACCATCCATCAGTAGCACCACTTACCATCCATCACAAGCACCACTTACCATCCATCACTAGAACCACTTACAATTCATCACTAGCACCACTTACAATCCATCAGTAGCACCACTTACCATCCATCACTAGCGCCACTTACCATCCATCACTAGCGCCACTTACCATCCATCACTAGCGCCACTTACCATCACTAACACCACTTACCATCCATCACTAGCGCCACTTACCATCACTAGCACCACTTACCATCCATCACTAGCACCACTTACCATCCATAACAAGCACCACTTACCATCCATCACTAGAACCACTTACCATCCATCACTAGCACCACTTACAATCCATCACTAGCACCACTTACCATCCATCACTAGCGCCACTTACCATCCATCACTAGCGCCACTTACCATCACTAACACCACTTACCATCCATCACTAGCGCCACTTACCATCACTAGCACCACTTACCATCCATCACTAGCACCACTTACCATCCATCACTAGCGCCACTTACCATCCATCACTAGCGCCACTTACCATCCATCACTAGCACCACTTACCATCCATCACTAGCACCACTTACCATCCATCACTAGCACCACTTACCATCCATCACTAGCACCACTTACCATCCATCAGTAGCACCACTTACCATCCATCAGTAGCACCACTTACCATCCATCAGTAGCACCACTTACCATCCATCACTAGCACCACTTACCATCCATCACAAGCACCACTTACCATCCATCACTAGAACCACTTACAATCCATCACTAGCACCACTTACAATCCATCAGTAGCACCACTTACCATCCATCACTAGCGCCACTTACCATCCATCACTAGCGCCACTTACCATCCATCACTAGCGCCACTTACCATCACTAACACCACTTACCATCCATCACTAGCGCCACTTACCATCACTAGCACTACTTACCATCCATCACTAGCACCACTTACCATCCATCACTAGCGCCACTTACCATCCATCACTAGCGCCACTTACCATCCATCACTAGCACCACTTACCATCCATCACTAGCACCACTTACCATCCATCACTAGCACCACTTACCATCCATCAGTAGCACCACTTACCATCCATCACTAGCGCCACTTACCATCCATCACTAGCACCACTTACCATCCATCACTAGCACCACTTACCATCCATCACTAGCACCACTTACCATCCATCAGTAGCACCACTTACCATCCATCAGTAGCACCACTTACCATCCATCAGTAGCACCACCTACCATCCATCAGTAGCACCACCTACCATCCATCACTAACACCACTTACCATCCATCACTAGCACCACTTACCATCCATCACTAGCACCACTTACCATCCATCAGTAGCACCACTTACCATCCATCACTAGCACCACTTACTATCCATCACTAGCGTCACTTACCATCCATCAGTAGCACCACTTACCATCCATCACTAGCACCACTTACCATCCATCACTAGCACCACTTACCATCCATCACTAGCACCACTTACCATCCATCACTAGCATCACTTACCATCCATCACTAGCACCACTTACCATCCATCACTAGCACCACTTACCATCCATCACTAGCACCACTTACCATCCATCACTAGCACCACTTACCATCCATCACTAGCACCACTTACCATCCATCACTAGCACCCACAAAAGGGGCAAGGGAATATATCATCCACATGCCTCTCCTTACATGCAAATGAGAACTACATTTTCTGAACGTCTGAGGACACCGCCTGTTCATTCATCTTGGAGAACACTCCCCAATAAACCCCAGGGCTGTGGTAAGAATAAACCCAGGGAATAGGGAGTTTCTCCCTCCGTATAAGGGCTCCGAGCTAGTAGCAAAGGGTCGCGATCCCTTACAAGGAGAGTTCAGTAGCACAGGTCGCATGCCCTTACACAGCACGCCATTCTTCTACCACCACACACGATCCTCTATAGATTTTTCAGGTTCCGAGAATTTTTTTTTTTGTCTCGTCGCTGTCAGGGGCACAGCGGCCCTTCTTTGCAATTTGTTTATAGTTAAATGTATGTTTGTGAAAGTTTCTGAAACCTAAACCTAACCCTAACATAAGCCAGCCGAACCATAACATAACCCACCCTGAACATAACACCCCAAACAAACCCAACACTAATAATTTAAGCCAACGTATCTATGACACGACCTAACAAATCCATCTTGAAAAAATATATTTGCTAAAAAATTTCAGTTTTTTTTCTGTGATGTTAACAAAGTTTCTGGTGTAACTTATGAACTGGAGCTGTCACAGTGAGGAGAGAGATGCATGTTGACAGACCTGTCTGTGTACGGGAAGACAGATTACTCAAGCTGACAGTGTTTTTGCGTATTATCTGGGTAAAACCAGAGTGAGCGAGCGAGTGTGTGTGTGTGTGTGTGTGTGTGTACTCACCTATTTGTGGTTGCAGGGGTCGATTCACAGCTCCTGGCCCCGCCTCTTCGCTGATTGCTACTAGGTCCTCTCTCTCCCTGCCCCATGAGCTCTATCATACCTCGCCTTAAAACTATGTATGGTTCCTGCCTCCACTACATCACTTTCTAGGCTATTCCATGGCCTGACTACTCTATGACTGAAGAAATACTTCCTAACATCCCTTTGATTCATCTGAGTCTTCAACTTCCAATTGTGACCTCTTGTGTCTGTGTCCCATCTCTGGAACATCCCGTCTTTGTCCACCTCGTCTATTCCGCGCAGTATTTTATATGTCGTTATCATGTCTCCCCTGACCCTCCTGTCCTCCAGTGTCGTCAGGCCGATTTCCCTCAACCTTTCTTCATAGGACAATCCCCGTAGCTCTGGGACTAGTCTTGTTCCAAACCTTTGCACTTTCTCTAATTTCTTGACGTGCTTGACTAGGTGTCGATTCCAAACTGGTGCTGCATACTCCAGTATGGGCCTGACGTAGATGGTATACAGAGTCTTAAACGAATCCTTACTGAGGTATCGGAACGCTATCCGTAGGTTTGCCAGGCGCCCGTATGCTGCAGCAGTTATCTGATTGATGTGCGCCTCAGGAGATATGCTCGGTGTTATACTCACCCCCAGATCTTTTTCCTTGAGTGAGGTTTGCAGTCTTTGGCCATCTAAACTATATTGTGTCTGCGGTCTTCTTTGCCCTTCCCCAATCTTCATGACTTTGCATTTGGCAGGGTTAAATTCAAGGACCCAGTTGCTGGACCAGGCTTGTAGCCTGTCCAGGTCTCTTTGTAGTCCTGCCTGATCCTCGTCCGATTTGATTCTTCTCATTAACTTCACATCATCTGCAAACAAGGACACTTCTGAGTCTATCCCTTCCGTTATGTCGTTCACATATACCAAGAACAGCACAGGTCCTAGGACTGACCCCTGTGGAACCCCGCTTGTCACAGGCGCCCACTCTGACACCTCGTCGCGTACCATGACTCGTTGTTGCCTCTCTGTCAGATATTCTCTGATCCATTGCAGTGCCTTTCCTGTTATGTGTGCCTGTTATGTGTGTGTGTGTGTGTGTGTGTGTGTGTGTGTGTGTGTGTGTGTGTGTGTGTGTGTGTGTGTGTGTATTTTTTCAACACATCGGCCGTTTCCCACCGAGACAGGGTGACCCAAAAAAAGAAAAACCCAAAAAGAAAGAAAATACTTTCACCATCATTCAACACTTTCACCATCACTAATACATAATCACTGGCTTTGCAGAGGTGCTCAGATACGACAGTTTAGAAGTGTATATGTGTGTGAATATAATGTGCCGAATAGGTAAAACTTGCAATTTTGGCTTAAATAGCAACGCTCTTCTTGCCGAAAATTTGTGCATGCAATAATTTCGCAAAAACTATTCTGAACCTAACGACAAAAATATATTTAATTAGGACTGTTTATTAAATTATTGTAAACTTATCTAAAATACATTTAGATGGATTAGGTTACATTAAACTGAGCTTGTTATAATAAGGTTATGTAAGTTTTCTAAGATTCTTTTGGTACAATATTAATTTTTCCATTAACATAAATGAAAAATATCTTTAAACGTATAAGAGAAAATTTTAGAGGAGACTTAATTTTAAACGAGTTCTTGCTAATTGACCAGTTTTACCTATTCGGCACACAAATATATATAATATATATATATTATATATATATATATATATATATATATATATATATATATATATATATATATATATATATAAATATATATATATATATATATATATATATATATATATATATAAATATATATATATATATATATATATATATATATATATAAATATATATATATATATATATATATAAATATATATATATATATAAATATATATATATATATAAATATATATATATATATAAATATATATATATATATATTTATATATATATATATATTTATATATATATATATATTTATATATATATATATATTTATATATACACACACACATTGGATTGACAAAATAGAGGGAAGAGGTATACCTGGAGGGAGAAGGGATGCTTAATCTTTTGTTTTATAGTTTACTATAGCTGACAGTGATTCTCTCTCGCACCCGCGCACACACACATACGTACTCTCGCACCCGCGCACACACACATACGTACGTTTTTTTAGATTGGAAGTAGGTCAAGGCAGAACGCCAAACCACTGCTCTAACCACTAGGCTATGACAACTGCATTGTTTTCAAGTCGGCAGCAGCAAAGTGATTTTTATGGTTAAATTGCAGAAACAGGCATTTGTCATAGTTTACACTAAGCCTTCCACCATCACTGTTTACACAGTCTCTTCCACCATCATTGTTTACACTAAGCCTCTCCCACCATCATTGTTTACACAGTCTCTTCCACCATCACTGTTTACACTAAGTCTCTCCCACCATCATTGTTTACACAGTCTCTTCCACCATCACTGTTTACACTAAGCCTCTCCCATCATTGTTTACACAGTCTCTTCCACCATCACTGTTTACA
>NC_091335.1:21448686-21468686 GCF_038502225.1 Cherax quadricarinatus | reverse complement strand
CAGACAAATAGAACTGGAACAAACAGAAGTATATGTCAGATAAGGGGTTCGGATGGACATGATAGGTTGAGGGCCCATCGTTTATGATGCTAACATCCAAGGAAGTCAGCAAAGAAAAAATACAAGTCCCCGAAAGAGGTAGGATCACAAGCATGCCAGAAACATGCTGGACCACGCACATCCCAGAACAAGCACCCATTATCTCGCCCATGATAACAGTTCATTGCGTTTGTCGTGGTGCTGGATACTGGATATTGTGAGTTAACCACGTTGATATACTAACCCTACCCACACACACAAAACCCACTCAGCCAGCCAGCCAGCCAGACACACACACACACACACACACACACACACACACACACACCACTCAACGTATTAATATAACACAACACATAGCATGTTTGCCCTTGAAGCACGGCGGTTCCCTTCCACAGACTGTGTACACGGGAAACTCTGCACTCTGTGCTCAATGTCAACACAACTTGTTTGTATGCGACTCTGGTGAGCTCTTTTATCCACAGGAGCGGACAAATAAGAACTAGTAATTAATATATAATAATAATCCTTGCTGCAGCAAGTTGTGTAGGTAGTGAATGCGGTGTGGACTTTCTTGTTAAAACCCCAAGTATGAATGTGCTGGAGGAAGTGTGTACACTGCTCAGCCTACCTCAACTCCAACGTAAGATGGAATAAAAACATTTTCAAGAGAGGGATCTACCCTGCTCATTCCCTCCCTCACACCCTGTTCATTCCCTCCCTCACACCCTGTTCACTTCCTCCCTCACACCCTGTTCTTTCCCTCCCTCACACCCTCTTCACTCCCTCCCTCACACCCTCTTCACTCCCTCCCTCACACCCTCTTCACTCCCTCCCTCACACCCTCTTCACTCCCTCCCTCACACTTAGAGACATACCATCTTTAGAGATGGTATTCCCGAGGAACAGCAACTTCAGCTCTGCTGGAATGAAATCCGTGAAGTTGCCGTTGTTACTGAATCCACAGTGTAATGATTGATGATACCTTCAATGTCCTACTCAGGTTTCCAGGTTCAGGCTAACAAATTTCATTGCCTCATATGGTAAACTAGTTTTCTATGATGGAATATGGCAAGAAAACAACTTAGGGATCTACACAGGAGTCTTCTGGCAGTGCTGTATCTGCTCTTGTTGCCACCTTCCTAGTTAAGAACGATAATAAATTTGAGTCAGGCATAACAATTAAGAGCTGGGCGTCTACACTGCAAACTGAAATTGTTTGCTATCCTAATGGCGTTAAAGCTAACTTATGACACTGAGCTTCACTCTATCATCATTACATAAGAGCATAAGAAAGAAGGAACACTGCAACAGGCCTACTGACCCATGCAGAGCTGGTCCATGTCCCCCCCCCCGGATTAGCCCAATGACCCACCCAGTCTGGTCACCTCCACTCAAGGAAGGAGCACGGCACCAGACCCAGTAGCACAAGCTAGTCAGGTCCAACTCACACCCACCCACACCCACTCATGTATTTATTTAACCTATTTTTAAAACTACACAACGTTCTAGCCTCAATAACTGATACATGGGATCATCTTTGTCATCCCCCTCTGTACGTTTTCCAGAGCATTTATATCCATTCTGTAATACGGTGACCAGAACTGAGCAGCATAGTCTAAATGAGGACTAACCAAGGATATATAGAGTTGAAGAACAACCTGAGGACTTCTATTATTTATACTTCTAGATATGAAGTCAAGGATTCTGTTAGCTTTACTGCGAACACTTATGCTGCGAACACTTATGTCTTGGTTTTAGGTTACTGCTAACCAGAACTCCTAAATCCTTTTCGCAATCAGTAGTATTAAGATCTACATTATTTAGTTTATATGTCACATGGTTATTTTCCTGTCCAACATTTAGAAGTTTGCATTTGTCTATATTAAACTGCATCTGCCACTTCTCCGACCATTGCATCAGTCTATTCAAATCATCCTGGAGTGCTCTAGTGTCCTCACTAGAATGAATTGGACGGCCTATTTTGGTGTCATCGGCAAATTTGCTTATGTCGCTATTTATTCCCTCATCTATGTCGTTTATGTAAATTGTGAACAACAACGGGCCCAACATTGACCCCTGAGGAACACCACTTGTGACGTGCCCCCATTCTGATTTCTCCCCATTTATGCAAACTCTCTCCTGCCTATTTGTCAACCATGCCTCTACCCAGGAAAAAATTTCTCCTCCTATTCCGTGTGCCTTAAGTTTCCTCACTAGCCTCTGATATGGAACTCTGTCAAAAGCCTTACTGAAGTCCATATACACAATATCATATTCATTACCATGATCTACCTCCTCAAACACCTTAGTGAAAAAAGTTAGTAAATTCGTAAGACAGGAATGCCCCTTTGTAAAACCGTGTTGAGATTCATTAATCAATCTGTGCCTGTCAAGATGGCTACAAATTGCTTCGGCAATTATTGATTCCATAATTTTCCCACTATGGAGGTAAGGCTTATTGGTCTATAGTTCGAAGCTAAGGACCTGTCACCTGCCTTGTAAATAGGTATTACATTTGCCATTTTCCACTTATCAGGCACTATGCCAGTTTGTAGTGATATTTTAAGAAGATTAGTCAAAGGTATGCTAAGTTCCTCTTTACATTCGTTTAACACCCTTGCAAACAGTTCATCAGGGTCTGGGGATTTGTTAGGCTTTAGTTTCTCTATTTGTCTAAGGGCCATGTCACTAGTTACCGCAACCGTGCATAGTTTATTATTCGTAGGTTCGAGTCTCCTTTAGCCAGAGAATAGTGTTTGTGTATATTTCGCCTGCTCTTGCGAATTCCTTGCATTGTTCAAATCTCTAGTAAGGCTGATGCATGCAGGGGATGAGATGAAAAGCTGTAAGCCTTCTCCCTGAAAGCTGGCTGCCTTGGATCAAAGTCCAGAGCAAGCTGGACTCCAAGGTATTGGTCCAGTGTGGGTAGATTGGTAAAGCACTGCGTACCTTGTTCCAAGGTTTATATATATATATATATATATATATATATATATATATATATATATATATATATATATATATATATATATATATATATATATATATAAACAAGTGTGCAAATTTTAGGAAATTTTATTATGGAACGTTTCGCCCGCTATCCACTGAATTAATAAAAGCAATTAAGTGAGCGAAATGTCTCGTAAGAAAATGTAAATATATAACGTGTCTTCATCCCCACTACTACCACACAGTGACGGTGGGCAGCTGCACACTCCTGCAGTTTCCTGCAAGTAACTGTTGTACAGGATGAAGTAGTCTACCTACCTCCAGGTAGCAAGGTAGACTACAGCAGCTTATAGTCTACCTACCTCCAGGTAGCAAGGTAGACTACAGCAGCTTACTGAAACTCGATCAACTTTGTTATATAATAAAACCAAACACCAGGAGAAGTTCCTTGCTTCCACACTCCCTCACAAGAAGTTCCTTGCTCCCACACTCCCTCACAAGAAGTTCCTTGCTCCCACACTCCCTCACAAGAAGTTCCTTGCTTCCACACTACCTCACAAGAAGTTCCTTGCTCCCACACTACCTCACAAGAAGTTCCTTGCTCCCACACTCCCTCACAAGAAGTTCCTTGCTCCCACATTACCTCACAAGAAGTTCCTTGCTTCCACACTCCCTCACAAGAAGTTCCTTGCTCCCACACTCCCTCACAAGAAGTTCCTTGCTCCCACACTCCCTCACAAGAAGTTCCTTGCTCCCACACTACCTCACAAGAAGTTCCTTGCTCCCACATTACCTCACAAGAAGTTCCTTGCTTCCACACTCCCTCACAAGAAGTTCCTTGCTCCCACACTCCCTCACAAGAAGTTCCTTGCTCCCACACTCCCTCACAAGAAGTTCCTTGCTCCCACACTCCCTCACAAGAAGTTCCTTGCTCCCACACTCCCTCACAAGAAGTTCCTTGCTCCCACACTCCCTCACAAGAAGTTCCTTGCTCCCACACTCCCTCACAAGAAGTTCCTTGCTCCCACACTCCCTCACAAGAAGTTCCTTGCTCCCACACTCCCTCACAAGAAGTTCCTTGCTCCCACACTCCCTCACAAGAAGTTCCTTGCTCCCACACTCCCTCACAAGAAGTTCCTGCTCCCACACTCCCTCACCAGAAGTTCCTTGCTTCCACACTACCTCACAAGAAGTTCCTTGCTCCCACACTCCCTCACAAGAAGTTCCTGCTCCCACACTCCCTCACAAGAAGTTCCTTGCTCCCACACTCCCTCACAAGAAGTTCCTGCTCCCACACTCCCTCATAAGAAGTTCCTTGCTCCCGCACTCCCTCACAAGAAGTTCCTTGCTCCCACACTACCTCACAAGAAGTTCCTTGCTCCCACACTCCCTCACAAGAAGTTCCTGCTCCCACACTCCCTCACCAGAAGTTCCTTGCTTCCACACTACCTCACAAGAAGTTCCTTGCTCCCACACTCCCTCACAAGAAGTTCCTGCTCCCACACTCCCTCACAAGAAGTTCCTTGCTCCCACACTCCCTCACAAGAAGTTCCTGCTCCCACACTCCCTCATAAGAAGTTCCTTGCTCCCGCACTCCCTCACAAGAAGTTCCTTGCTCCCACACTACCTCACAAGAAGTTCCTTGCTCCCACACTCCCTCACAAGAAGTTCCTTGCTCCCACACTACCTCACAAGAAGTTCCTTGCTCCCACACTACCTCACAAGAAGTTCCTTGCTTCCACACTACCTCACAAGAAGTTCCTTGCTCCCACACTACCTCACAAGAAGTTCCTTGCTCCCACACTACCTCACAAGAAGTTCCTTGCTCCCACACTCCCTCACAAGAAGTTCCTGCTCCCACACTACCTCACAAGAAGTTCCTTGCTCCCACATTACCTCACAAGAAGTTCCTTGCTCCCACACTCCCTCACAAGAAGTTCCTTGCTCCCACACTCCCTCACAAGAAGTTCCTTGCTCCCACACTCCCTCACAAGAAGTTCCTTGCTTCCACACTACCTCACAAGAAGTTCCTTGCTTCCACACTACCTCACAAGAAGTTCCTTGCTCCCACACTCCCTCACAAGAAGTTCCTTGCTCCCACACTCCCTCACAAGAAGTTCCTTGCTCCCACACTCCCTCACAAGAAGTTCCTTGCTTCCACACTACCTCACAAGAAGTTCCTTGCTTCCACACTACCTCACAAGAAGTTCCTTGCTCCCACACTACCTCACAAGAAGTTCCTTGCTCCCACATTACCTCACAAGAAGTTCCTTGCTCCCACACTACCTCACAAGAAGTTCCTTGCTCCCACACTACCTCACAAGAAGTTCCTTGCTCCCACACTCCCTCACAAGAAGTTCCTTGCTTCCACACTACCTCACAAGAAGTTCCTTGCTCCCACACTCCCTCACAAGAAGTTCCTTGCTTCCACACTACCTCACAAGAAGTTCCTTGCTCCCACACTACCTCACAAGAAGTTCCTTGCTCCCACACTACCTCACAAGAAGTTCCTTGCTCCCACACTCCCTCACAAGAAGTTCCTTGCTCCCACACTCCCTCACAAGAAGTTCCTTGCTCCCACACTACCTCACAAGAAGTTCCTTGCTTCCACACTACCTCACAAGAAGTTCCTTGCTTCCACACTACCTCACAAGAAGTTCCTTGCTTCCACACTACCTCACAAGAAGTTCCTTGCTTCCACACTACCTCACAAGAAGTTCCTTGCTCCCACACTACCTCACAAGAAGTTCCTTGCTTCCACACTACCTCACAAGAAGTTCCTTGCTTCCACACTACCTCACAAGAAGTTCCTTGCTTCCACACTACCTCACAAGAAGTTCCTTGCTTCCACACTACCTCACAAGAAGTTCCTTGCTTCCACACTACCTCACAAGAAGTTCCTTGCTCCCACACTACCTCACAAGAAGTTCCTTGCTTCCACACTACCTCACAAGAAGTTCCTTGCTTCCACACTACCTCACAAGAAGTTCCTTGCTCCCACACTACCTCACAAGAAGTTCCTTGCTCCCACACTCCCTCACAAGAAGTTCCTTGCTCCCACACTCCCTCACAAGAAGTTCCTTGCTCCCACACTACCTCACAAGAAGTTCCTTGCTTCCACACTACCTCACAAGAAGTTCCTTGCTCCCACACTACCTCACAAGAAGTTCCTTGCTTCCACACTACCTCACAAGAAGTTCCTTGCTCCCACACTACCTCACAAGAAGTTCCTTGCTCCCGCACTCCCTCACAAGAAGTTCCTTGCTCCCACACTACCTCACAAGAAGTTCCTTGCTCCCGCACTCCCTCACAAGAAGTTCCTTGCTCCCGCACTACCTCACAAGAAGTTCCTTGCTCCCACACTACCTCACAAGAAGTTCCTTGCTTCCACACTACCTCACAAGAAGTTCCTTGCTCCCACACTCCCTCACAAGAAGTTCCTTGCTCCCACACTCCCTCACAAGAAGTTCCTTGCTCCCACACTCCCTCACAAGAAGTTCCAGCTCCCACACTCCCTCACCAGAAGTTCCTTGCTTCCACACTACCTCACAAGAAGTTCCTTGCTCCCACACTCCCTCACAAGAAGTTCCTGCTCCCACACTCCCTCACAAGAAGTTCCTTGCTCCCACACTCCCTCACAAGAAGTTCCTGCTCCCACACTCCCTCATAAGAAGTTCCTTGCTCCCGCACTCCCTCACAAGAAGTTCCTTGCTCCCACACTACCTCACAAGAAGTTCCTTGCTCCCACACTCCCTCACAAGAAGTTCCTGCTCCCACACTCCCTCACCAGAAGTTCCTTGCTTCCACACTACCTCACAAGAAGTTCCTTGCTCCCACACTCCCTCACAAGAAGTTCCTGCTCCCACACTCCCTCACAAGAAGTTCCTTGCTCCCACACTCCCTCACAAGAAGTTCCTGCTCCCACACTCCCTCATAAGAAGTTCCTTGCTCCCGCACTCCCTCACAAGAAGTTCCTTGCTCCCACACTACCTCACAAGAAGTTCCTTGCTCCCACACTCCCTCACAAGAAGTTCCTTGCTCCCACACTACCTCACAAGAAGTTCCTTGCTCCCACACTACCTCACAAGAAGTTCCTTGCTCCCACACTACCTCACAAGAAGTTCCTTGCTCCCACACTACCTCACAAGAAGTTCCTTGCTCCCACACTACCTCACAAGAAGTTCCTTGCTCCCACACTCCCTCACAAGAAGTTCCTTGCTTCCACACTCCCTCACAAGAAGTTCCTTGCTCCCACACTACCTCACAAGAAGTTCCTTGCTTCCACACTACCTCACAAGAAGTTCCTTGCTCCCACACTACCTCACAAGAAGTTCCTTGCTTCCACACTACCTCACAAGAAGTTCCTTGCTCCCACACTACCTCACAAGAAGTTCCTTGCTCCCACACTCCCTCACCAGAAGTTCCTGCTCCCACACTACCTCACAAGAAGTTCCTTGCTCCCACATTACCTCACAAGAAGTTCCTTGCTCCCACATTACCTCACAAGAAGTTCCTTGCTCCCACATTACCTCACAAGAAGTTCCTTGCTTCCACACTACCTCACAAGAAGTTCCTTGCTCCCACACTACCTCACAAGAAGTTCCTTGCTTTCACACTACCTCACAAGAAGTTCCTTGCTCCCACACTCCCTCACAAGAAGTTCCTTGCTTTCACACTACCTCACAAGAAGTTCCTTGCTCCCACACTACCTCACAAGAAGTTCCTTGCTTTCACACTACCTCACAAGAAGTTCCTGCTCCCACACTACCTCACAAGAAGTTCCTTGCTCCCACATTACCTCACAAGAAGTTCCTTGCTCCCACATTACCTCACAAGAAGTTCCTTGCTCCCACACTACCCCACAAGAAGTTCCTTGCTTCCACACTACCTCACAAGAAGTTCCTTGCTTCCACACTCCCTCACAAGAAGTTCCTTGCTCCCACACTCCCTCACAAGAAGTTCCTTGCTCCCACACTACCTCACAAGAAGTTCCTTGCTTCCACACTACCTCACAAGAAGTTCCTTGCTTCCACACTCCCTCACAAGAAGTTCCTTGCTCCCACACTACCTCACAAGAAGTTCCTTGCTTCCACACTCCCTCACAAGAAGTTCCTTGCTCCCACACTCCCTCACAAGAAGTTCCTTGCTTCCACACTACCTCACAAGAAGTTCCTTGCTCCCACACTACCTTACAAGAAGTTCCTTGCTTCCACACTACCTCACAAGAAGTTCCTTGCTTCCACACTACCTCACAAGAAGTTCCTTGCTTCCACACTACCTCACAAGAAGTTCCTTGCTTCCACACTACCTCACAAGAAGTTCCTTGCTTCCACACTACCTCACAAGAAGTTCCTGCTCCCACACTACCTCACAAGAAGTTCCTTGCTTCCACACTACCTCACAAGAAGTTCCTTGCTTCCACACTACCTCACAAGAAGTTCCTTGCTTCCACACTACCTCACAAGAAGTTCCTTGCTTCCACACTACCTCACAAGAAGTTCCTTGCTTCCACACTACCTCACAAGAAGTTCCTTGCTCCCACACTACCTCACAAGAAGTTCCTTGCTCCCACACTACCTTACAAGAAGTTCCTTGCTCCCACACTACCTCACAAGAAGTTCCTTGCTCCCACACTACCTCACAAGAAGTTCCTTGCTCCCACACTACCTCACAAGAAGTTCCTTGCTCCCACACTACCTCACAAGAAGTTCCTTGCTCCCACACTACCTCACAAGAAGTTCCTTGCTCCCACACTACCTCACAAGAAGTTCCTTGCTCCCACACTACCTCACAAGAAGTTCCTTGCTTCCACACGACCTCACCAGAAGTTCCTTGCTTCCACACTACCTCACAAGAAGTTCCTTGCTTCCACACTACCTCACAAGAAGTTCCTTGCTCCCACACTACCTCACAAGAAGTTCCTTGCTCCCACACTACCTTACAAGAAGTTCCTTGCTTCCACACTACCTCACAAGAAGTTCCTTGCTCCCACACTACCTCACAAGAAGTTCCTTGCTTCCACACTACCTCACAAGAAGTTCCTTGCTCCCACACTACCTCACAAGAAGTTCCTTGCTTCCACACTACCTCACAAGAAGTTCCTTGCTTCCACACTACCTCACAAGAAGTTCCTTGCTTCCACACTACCTCACAAGAAGTTCCTTGCTTCCACACTACCTCACAAGAAGTTCCTTGCTCCCACACTACCTCACAAGAAGTTCCTTGCTTCCACACTACCTCACAAGAAGTTCCTTGCTTCCACACTACCTCACAAGAAGTTCCTTGCTTCCACACTCCCTCACAAGAAGTTCCTTGCTCCCACACTCCCTCACAAGAAGTTCCTTGCTTCCACACTACCTCACAAGAAGTTCCTTGCTCCCACACTCCCTCACAAGAAGTTCCTTGCTCCCACACTCCCTCACAAGAAGTTCCTTGCTTCCACACTACCTCACAAGAAGTTCCTTGCTTCCACACTCCCTCACAAGAAGTTCCTTGCTCCCACACTCCCTCACCAGAAGTTCCTTGCTTCCACACTACCTCACAAGAAGTTCCTTGCTTCCACACTACCTCACAAGAAGTTCCTTGCTCCCACACTCCCTCACAAGAAGTTCCTTGCTCCCACACTCCCTCACAAGAAGTTCCTTGCTCCCACACTACCTCACAAGAAGTTCCTTGCTCCCACACTACCTCACAAGAAGTTCCTTGCTTCCACACTACCTCACAAGAAGTTCCTTGCTCCCACACTACCTCACAAGAAGTTCCTTGCTCCCACACTACCTCACAAGAAGTTCCTTGCTCCCACACTCCCTCACAAGAAGTTCCTTGCTCCCACACTACCTCACAAGAAGTTCCTTGCTCCCACACTACCTCACAAGAAGTTCCTTGCTCCCACACTACCTCACAAGAAGTTCCTTGCTTCCACACTACCTCACAAGAAGTTCCTTGCTTCCACACTACCTCACAAGAAGTTCCTTGCTCCCACACTACCTCACAAGAAGTTCCTTGCTTCCACACTACCTCACAAGAAGTTCCTTGCTCCCACACTACCTCACAAGAAGTTCCTTGCTCCCACACTACCTCACAAGAAGTTCCTTGCTTCCACACTACCTCACAAGAAGTTCCTTGCTCCCACACTACCTCACAAGAAGTTCCTTGCTTCCACACTACCTCACAAGAAGTTCCTTGCTTCCACACTACCTCACAAGAAGTTCCTTGCTTCCACACTACCTCACAAGAAGTTCCTTGCTCCCACACTCCCTCACAAGAAGTTCCTTGCTTCCACACTACCTCACAAGAAGTTCCTTGCTTCCACACTACCTCACAAGAAGTTCCTTGCTTCCACACTACCTCACAAGAAGTTCCTTGCTCCCACACTACCTCACAAGAAGTTCCTTGCTCCCACACTCCCTCACAAGAAGTTCCTTGCTCCCACACTCCCTCACAAGAAGTTCCTTGCTCCCACACTCCCTCACAAGAAGTTCCTTGCTTCCACACTACCTCACAAGAAGTTCCTTGCTCCCACACTACCTCACAAGAAGTTCCTTGCTCCCACACTACCTCACAAGAAGTTCCTTGCTTCCACACTACCTCACAAGAAGTTCCTTGCTTCCACACTACCTCACAAGAAGTTCCTTGCTCCCACACTACCTCACAAGAAGTTCCTTGCTCCCACACTACCTCACAAGAAGTTCCTTGCTCCCACACTACCTCACAAGAAGTTCCTTGCTCCCACACTACCTCACAAGAAGTTCCTTGCTCCCACACTCCCTCACAAGAAGTTCCTTGCTTCCACACTACCTCACAAGAAGTTCCTTGCTTCCACACTACCTCACAAGAAGTTCCTTGCTCCCACACTACCTCACAAGAAGTTCCTTGCTCCCACACTACCTCACAAGAAGTTCCTTGCTCCCACACTACCTCACAAGAAGTTCCTTGCTCCCACACTACCTCACAAGAAGTTCCTTGCTCCCACACTCCCTCACAAGAAGTTCCTTGCTTCCACACTACCTCACAAGAAGTTCCTTGCTCCCACACTACCTCACAAGAAGTTCCTTGCTCCCACACTCCCTCACAAGAAGTTCCTTGCTTCCACACTACCTCACAAGAAGTTCCTTGCTTCCACACTACCTCACAAGAAGTTCCTTGCTCCCACACTACCTCACAAGAAGTTCCTTGCTCCCACACTACCTCACAAGAAGTTCCTTGCTCCCACACTACCTCACAAGAAGTTCCTTGCTTCCACACTACCTCACAAGAAGTTCCTTGCTCCCACACTACCTCACAAGAAGTTCCTTGCTCCCACACTACCTCACAAGAAGTTCCTTGCTTCCACACTACCTCACAAGAAGTTCCTTGCTCCCACACTACCTCACAAGAAGTTCCTTGCTCCCACACTACCTCACAAGAAGTTCCTTGCTCCCACACTACCTCAAAAGAAGTTCCTTGCTTCCTCTCTCACAAGAAGTTCCTTGCTCCCACACTACCTCACAAGAAGTTCCTTGCTTCCTCTCTCACAAGAAGTTCCTTGCTTCCACACTACCTCACAAGAAGTTCCTTGCTCCCACACTACCTCACAAGAAGTTCCTTGCTCCCACACTACCTCACAAGAAGTTCCTTGCTTCCACACTACCTCACAAGAAGTTCCTTGCTTCCTCTCTCACAAGAAGTTCCTTGCTTCCACACTACCTCACAAGAAGTTCCTTGCTTCCTCTCTCACAAGAAGTTCCTTGCTTCCACACTACCTCACAAGAAGTTCCTTGCTCCCACACTACCTCACAAGAAGTTCCTTGCTCCCACACTACCTCAAAAGAAGTTCCTTGCTTCCTCTCTCACAAGAAGTTCCTTGCTCCCACACTACCTCACAAGAAGTTCCTTGCTCCCACACTACCTCAAAAGAAGTTCCTTGCTTCCTCTCTCACAAGAAGTTCCTTGCTCCCACACTCTCTCACAAGAAGTTCCTCGCTCCCCCACTCCCTCAGGAGAAGTTCCTTGCTTCCCCACTCCCTCAGAAGTTCCTTGCTCCCATACTCCCTCACAAGGAGTTCCTTGCTTCCTCACTCCCTCACACGCACAACAGGTCCTTCACTCCCTCACACGCACGACAGGTCCTTCACTCCCTCACACGCACGACAGATCCTTCACTCCCTCACACGCACGACAGGACATTCACTCACACGCACGACAGGTCTTCCACTCCCTCACACGCACGACAGATCCTTCACTCCCTCACACGCACGACAGGTCCTTCACTCCCTCACACGCACGACAGATCCTTCACTCCCTCACAGGCACGACAGGTTCTTCACTCCCTCACACGCACGACAGGTTCTTCACTCCCTCACACGCACGACAGGACATTCACTCACACGCACAACAGGCCCTTCACTCCCTCACACGCACGACAGGCCCTTCACTCCCTCACACGCACGACAGGCCCTTCACTCCCTCACACGCACGACAGGCCCTTCACTCCCTCACACGCACGACAGGTCCTTCACTCCCTCACAGGCACGACAGGTTCTTCACTCCCTCACACGCACGACAGGACATTCACTCACACGACAGGTCCTTCACTCCCTCACACGCACGACAGGTTCTTCACTCCCTCACACGCACGACAGGTTCTTCACTCCCTCACACGAACGACAGGTCATTCACTCACACGCACGACAGGTCTTTCACTCCCTCACACGCACGACAGGTCCTACACTCCTTCACACGCACGACAGGTCCTTCACCCCCTCACACGCACGACAGGTGCTTCTCTCCGGCACACGCACGACAGGTCCTTCACTCCCTCACACGCACGACAGGTCCTTCACTCTTTCACACGCACGACAGGTCCTTCACTCCCTCACACGCACGACAGGTCCTTCACTCCCTCACACGCACGACAGGTCCTTCACTCCCTCACACGCACGGCAGGTCCTTCACTCCTTCACACACACGACAGGTCCTTCATTCCCTCACACGCACGACAGGTCCTTCACTCCCAACACGAACGACACGTCCTTCACTCATACGCACGACAGGTCCTTTACTCCTTCACACGCACGACAGGTCCTTCACTCCCTCACACGCACGACACGTCCTTCACTCCCTCACACGCACGACAGGTCCTTCACTCCTTCACACGCACGACAGGTCCTTCACTCTCTCACGCACGACAGGTCCTTCACTCCCTCACACGCACGACAGGTCCTTCACTCCCTCACACGCACGACAGGTCCTTCACTCCCTCACACGCACGACAGGTCCTTCACTCCCCCACACGCACGACAGGTTCTTCACTCCCTCACGCAAACAGGTCCTTCACTCCCTCACAGGCACGACAGGTCCTTCACTCTCTCACGCACGACAGGTCCTTCACTCCCTCACACGCAGGACAGGTCATTCACTCACACGCACGACAGGTCCTTCACTCCCTCACACGCACGACAGATCCTTCATTCCCTCACAGGCACGACAGGTCATTCACTCCCTCACACGCACGACAGGTCCTTCACTCCCTCACACGCACGACAGGTCCTTCACTCCCTCACACGCACGACAGGTCCTTCACTCCCTCACACGCACGACAGGTCATTCACTCTCTCACACTAACGACAGGTCCTTCACTCCCTCACAGGCACGACAGGTCATTCACTCCCTCACACGCACGACAGGTCATTCACTCCCTCACACGCACGACAGGTCCTTCACTCCCTCACACGCACGACAGGTCCTTCACTCCCTCACACGCACGACAGGTCCTTCACTCCCTCACACGCACGACAGGTCATTCACTCCCTCACACTCACGACAGGTCCTTCACTCCCTCACACGCACGACAGGTCCTTCACTCCCTCACACGCACGACAGGTCATTCACTCCCTCACACGCACGACAGGTCATTCACTCACACGCACGACAGGTCCTTCACTCCCTCACACGCACGACAGGTCATTCACTCACACGCACGACAGGTCCTTCACACCCTCACACGCACGACAGGTCCTTCACACCCTCACACGCACGACAGGTCCTTCACTCCCTCACACGCACCTTCACTCCCTCACTACAAGAGGGCCTCCATCCCCCTGCTCCCTCACACAAGAACTATTTACAGTGGTCTGAATAGCCACTAACTGTCTCATTCGCTTCGAGGAAATTTGTAAACATTTATGCCACTTCTGGCTCACTCACAGAATGAAAAAAAAAACTTCTATTTTGGACAGCATTTCAGGAACTCAAAAAAAAAAGTTCTCCCATTCCGAGCGACAGAGATGAACTTTTTTACACTGTTGAAGAGAGATTGTTTACAGTGTTATTGAGAGGAGGAGCTGTTTACAGTATTCTAAAGATATAGAGAAAGGCTGTTTACAGTTGCTGAAAGAGGACCTGTTTACATTGTTAGTCAGAAGACCTGTTAACATAGTCCTTGAAAGATTCAGTTTACAGTTCCCGAGAAAGTAGACGTTGTTTACATTGTTCAGTCACATCCTGGATGACTCCAGTCATCCAGGAATATATATATATATATATATATATATATATATATATATATATATATATATATATATATATATATATATATATATATATATATATATATATATATATATATCGTGCCGAATAGGCAAAACTTGCGATTTTGACTTAAATAGCAACGCTCTTCTTGCCGAATAAGGGAAGCTAAAATTTATGTATGCAATAATTTCGTAAAAGTCATTCTGAACCTAACGAAAAAATATGTTTCATTTTGTTTTTTTTATTATTAAATTATTGTAAATTTATCTAAAATATATTTAGTTGGATTAGGCTAAAGAAAACTGTAAGTTTTCTAAGGTTCTTTTGGTGCAAAATTATTAATTTTTACATTAACATAAATGAAAAAAATATATTTTTAAACATATAAGGGAAATTTTTAGTTCTTGCAAATTGACCAATTTTACCTCTTCGGCACGACATTATATATACATGAGCAAAACAACCGCATGGAGAGATGAATGACAGCTGTAGGCCCTTCTTGTTGTAATCAAGACATCATTCTCTTAATCTTCCTCTCCCTCTTTCCCTGTAGGCCACACCACAAGTTTCTCTACGTGCTTTGTACCTTAGATCAATACAACACCCTCTCCCCGTCTTCCCTGCATCCTGTTCTCTGCCCCCCTCCCTGGCACCCTTTTCTTAAGAGTCCCTCTCTCCCCCTTTTCCGAGCAGTAGTATGATTGAGAGCGGCGTTTAAGACAGAAGTTCCGCCGTTAGTTCCCGGCGTGAGCAGGTGTAGTGAAATGACTCTCCCTACCCTTGAGACCCCTCACTCTGTGGTGACTCCTTCACAGTAGGAGGCTACCACTATGACCGCTCCTTCACAGTAGGCGGCTCCTTCACAGTAGGAGGCTACCACTGTGTCCGCTCCTTCACAGTAGGCGGCTTCCACTGTGGGCGGCTCCTTCACAGTAGGCGGCTCCTTCACAGTAGGAGGCTACCACTGTGTCCGCTCCTTCACAGTAAAGAACATAAGAAAGGAACACTGCAGTAGGCCTACTGGCCCATACCAGGCACGTCTTTTCCAAATCCGAACTTACTAACAAAAATATTTGGCCAACTAATTTTCAATGCTACCCAAGCAATAAGCAGTGATATCCTTATTAACTCGTGTGTAAGTCCACTTAAATACATGAGTGAGAGGGGTTGGATTTAACTTAAATTTGAAAGCTACCCAAGGTTAAACATGGACATATAATAAAGACGAGCACTGGCAGCGTCAGCTTCACTAATACCTGTCATTACTCTGTAGATCGTAGTGTCGTGGTGCTTAGAAAAGTGAACAAAATAACATACACAACTGCGTATTTCGATGGTCTGGTATTGAAGAAATAGTACACTACGTTATAGCATTTCTAGTGAAAATGAACGAAAGAAATACAGACACATATACAAGCCTTGGTTGACAACGTTAAGTCTGAAAATAATACTTGACTCAAATTTAAAATTCATCAATTTCCCCTCACTAATACTTAATTAGGACATCTCTCTCCTCACCCTTTTGCAGTGCTTACACGCATCAGTATGCGTGTTCCTCACGAATGTTATTGAGAGAGCACGAAAGCACTTGTCACACATTTCACTTTCACTATAGCTAAATAACACACGGATGAACACGATATTTGTACTAGTTGGATCACAGGCCACCAGGAGAACCCCACGTCGGACCTGCGAGTGGCAGGCAAGTGCAGTGAGCAGTGACCTTGCTTCCAAACTCTCAGTCAACTCATCAGTCTACCACCTCGAAGTGTTAGTTAATGGGGGGTAAAAGCCTATCAACTACACGAGGGTCATTAAACGCTGCATGTAACCTTTGCACCACCAGACAAGAAAACTTTACTCTTAAATAGGGATTAACAAACCTCTTTGTATATACCTCCATAGAGTGAATATTTTAATAACACACACACTCACACACACACATATATATATATATATATATATATATATATATATATATATATATATATATATATATATATATATATATATATATATATATATATATATATGCAAAACAACCACTCTGAAAGAATAGAGAAATTCCAAGCGCTTTCGTGACTACTCACATTGTCAAGGAACTATACATGTCATAGTTCCTTGACAATGTGAGTAGTCACGAAAGCGCTTGGAATTTCTCTATTCTTTCAGAGTGGTTGTTTTGCATATATATATATATATATATATATATATATATATATATATATATATATATATATATATATATATATATATATATATATATATATGTATAAACACTGATCTCTGGCTGAAGGAGACTCGAACCTACGAACCTTGGAACAAGGTACGCAGTGCTTTACCAATCTACCCACACTGGACCAATACCTTGGAGTCCAGCTTGCGCTAGACTTTGATCCAAGGCAGCCAGCTTTCAGGGAGAAGGCTTACAGCTTTTCATCTCATCCCCTGCATGCATCAGCCTTACTAGAGATATTAACAATGCAAGGAATTCGCAAGAGCAGGCGAAATATACGTAGGTTCGAGTCTCCTTCAGCCAGAGATCAGTGTTTGTGTATATTTCGCCTGCTCTTGCGAATTCCTTGCATATATATATGTATATATATATATATGTCGTGCCGAATATGTAAAACTGGTCAATTAGCAAGAACTCATTTAAAATTAAGTCCTTTCTAAAATTTTCTCTTATACGTTTAAAGATATATATTTTTCATTAATGTTAATGTAAAATTTTTCAATTTTGCACCAAAAGAATCTTAGAAAACTTACCTAACCTTATTATAACAAGAGCAATTTATTTTAGCCTAACCCAACTAAATATATTTTAGATACATTTACAGTAATTTAATACTAAACAAACACAGTGAAATATATTTTTTTTCGTTATGTTCAGAATGATTTTGGCGAAATTATTGAATACACAAGTTTTCACTTGTCCTATATGGCAAGATGAGCGTTGCTATTTAAGCCAAGATCGCAAGTTCTGCCTATTCGGCACGGCATTATATATATGGGTATGTGATTCTTATAGGATTGAGCGGTCCTGTGGGTTAGAGCGTCATGTGATTTTCTCTCAGCATGAGGCGGGTCAAAACGACATGGGTTGGAGTCCTCAGCTTGTCGCAGTGTTGTTATTGATTCAGTACCACTCGTTCGTAGTTACAATAAATATATATATACTGTTGTTCAGTTACTTATGTCCTATCCCTTTGAATCTTAGCATTATATATTTTTTTCCTCTCCTCTCACTGCCTTCTTCCTTTCCTCAACTACGTTACAAACAGGTTCGTTGTTGTTTTTTTATTAACAAATCGGCCGTCTCCCACCAAGGCAGGGTGGCCCGAAAAAGAAAAACTTTCAATCACTCCATCACTGTCTTGCAAGAGGCACACTTGCACTACAGTTATAAAACTGCAACATTAACACCCCTCCTTCAGAGTGCAGACACTGTACCTCCCATCTCCAGGACTCAAGTCCCGCCTGCCGGTTTCCCTGAATCCTTTCATAAATGCTACCTTGCTTACACTGCAACAGCACGTCAAGTTCTAAAAACCGTTTGTCTCCATTCGCTCCTATCTAACACGCTCACGCTTCCTTGCTGGAAGTCCAAGCCCCTCGCACACAAAACCTCCTTTACCCCTTCCCTCCAACCTTCCCTAGGCCGATCTCTACCACGCCTTCTCTCCACTTCAGATTTATACACTCTCGAAGTCATTCTATTTTGTTCCATCCTCCATCGTTGTTGTTGTAAATTCGACGGTATAATCGCTTGGCCTGGGTCTTTTCCAAGAGGTGGCCCGGCCTTGGCTCCCTGTCGTGGGAGTGTCTCAAACCAATGTGTGCCATGGGAGGAGGTACAAGTACCTCCTCGTCTTTTGGGACCAGCTGTCCCTAGGACTACCCCCGTTCTACGCCCTCACAGGGCTCGGAGAGAGAAGCTAGGCACTGTGGGCTGTCACAAACCCCGCCCACATTGAGCTCGAAGGATGTGGCAGCTGCATAGCAGCAGACGATGTCAGGAGGCGCAAAGGCAACAAGCACTACAGGATCCTTTTGGAGCCACACCCCAGCTTACAAACAGGTGAACACGTAACGCTCATCAGACAAGAGGTCACTAGAGGTTGCTATTGTAATGGCGCTCACGGGCTCCCTAAGGGTGGAGTTTATGGTTCAATTCCATTTGTTTAAACAACACAAACCCCTTTGATTGTTCTCATTTACAGGATGAGTATCCTCCCATTACTGTAACACAGACATAATTTTTATTTTACAGATGTCTTTCTAATTTTAATTGGCAGAATGTCAGTTTCCAAGAGATTCTGACACCACTTGTGATGTTGGTAAAGAGTCTGGCACTACCAGTGACACTGGTGCAAAGTCTGGCACTACCAGTGACACTGGTACACGCACTGACATCACCAGTGACACTGGTCCACACACTGACACCACGAGTGACACTGGTCCACACAATGACACCCCTGTGACACTGGTACACACTCTGATAACACCAGTGACACTGAAGTATTAAGTTTTATATCCTGCATTAAGTGTATCGTTGTAGACAACAAGAGAGTTTCACTCGTTCACGGAAGCTCATCACTAGTAATGTCTGTCTTACCACACTTCCAGAAGGTAACAGTTCAAGAAGAAATCTCTCCCGTAACAGTTAGCAATACATCACAAATTATATACAATAACGGATCTAACCAGGAGTCTACTGGCTGGGCTGCATCTGCTCTTTTGTCACCTCCCCAGATAACTACAGCAACTATACTGAGTTAGACATAATAAACAACTGGGCGTCTACATTGCAACCTAAATGCTTTCCACCCAAAGGGAATATGAATGTATAAAGTCAAGAATCATGTGGATTAAAATAACGGTCGGATGCAAAAAGTGGGGTATAATTATAAGTGTTAAGGCACCTGGAGAAGACAGGAGTGTAAGAGGAGAGAGAGAGATTCTGAGAGATAAAGTTAACTTATGTTACTGAGCTTGACTCATAAGTATTATTGAGTGTCATCACTGAAGGCTAGCAACATGCACACTGGAGTAGCCAGGTACTAAAAAATAAAAGCCAGAGTAAAGGGAATTCATCACCAATTTTTATGAAGTTCATCACTCGCTGAATTACTCCTTCATGATAAGGAGTAAGGAAAAAAAGTACTCTGAAGGAAAACGTAGAATATAACCTGGGTGTGTGTGTCTAGCATTAGGAATAATATTACTAGAGACGCTAAAAATCTAGAAAGCTCAATGGCACTCAAGGAAAAAATGTAAAGTAATAACAAAGCAACATCTGATTTTTATAGATGTATCATCCTAGTTGAAGCTGGAATGATCACCACAGAGAGAGAGAGAGAGAGAGAGAGAGAGAGAGAGAGAGAGAGAGAGAGGGAGATATGGGGGGATAGACGGGGATATAGAAGGGAGGGGTATGTGAAGCGGGCAACCTGGCCTTCCCTTACACTTGATACCAAAACATCTGGCAAGCACACCCA
>NC_091335.1:21445594-21448586 GCF_038502225.1 Cherax quadricarinatus | reverse complement strand
CAAAATTCAACTGAAGCATTTTTTTTTTAGGTCGACTCGATACCGGTGATAGACGGAGGATGAAGGGTTTGATCCGAGGAACTGGATCTGTTTACCCACCTTTTTTGGATGGAATGACTTCTTCCCATCCTCCCCCATCCTCTTCCTTCCCGGAGGTGGTGATGTATGAACGCTCCTCACGGGTTTAGCGCTCCCATTGTATAATAATAATAATAATAATAATAATAATAATAATAATAATAATAATAATAATAATAATAATACTGATGAACAAAAGTAGAACATAAATTACACTCCCCCCCTCTCCTTCCCTCTCCTTCCCCCTCCCCGCTGTCTCCTCCCCCACCCACTTTCCTTTCCCCCCTTCACTCCTGCTTCTCCTGTTTTATTGGCCTTCCATCTGTTCCTCCCTCCTTCCTTCCCTCCCTCCCTCCCTCTCTCCTTCTCTCCTTCCCCTCCCTCCCTCCCTCCCTCCTTCCCCTCCCTACCTCTCTCCTTCTCCTCCCTCCCTCTCTCCTTCCCCTCTCTTTGACAGTCACCATCTTATCTGTCCCTCTTCCTATTTCTTTTTCACCACCTCTCTCCCTCTTTCTATTTCCTCCCACCACCTCTCTCCCACTTTACCTCTCCCTTCCCTTTTCCTTCTCCACTTCTTCCTTTACTCTCCATCACCTTCCTTCTCTCTACCTGCCTAGGTTAGTGCTCTTCCAAATCTCTCTTTTCCACCTATATCCTTTCTCATCTGCTTCCTCTTCTTCCTCTGCCAACTCTTCTTCCTCCTCCTCCTTCACTTCTTCCTCCTCATCTTTGCCTTCCTCTCCTTTTCCGCTTGCACCTCCCCAGCACCCATCTTGCACCTCCCCAGCATCTTGCACCTCCCCAGCATCTTGCACCTCCCCAGTATCTTGCACTCCCCAGCATCTATATTGCACCTCCCCAGCATCCATCTTGCACTTCCCCAGCATCCATCTTGCACCTTCCCAGCATCCATCTTGCACCTTCCCAGCATCCATCTTGCACCTTCCCAGCATCCATCTTGCACCTCCCCAGCATCCATCTTGCACCTCCCCAGCATCCTCTTAAACATTCATCCTTCATTATCTCCCTAAGTTCTCCCATGCAGCATCCACCTGACTTCCAAGTCCCCAATCCCCGTCTCTCTCCTCCCCTCCCTATCTCTCCCCACGTCTCTTTTTCTTTCCCTCACATCTTCCCGTCTCCTCCAGCTGTGGTGGTCACCCCTCCTCTGATAACATATGGGAGGATCAATTATATATTTCAGCACCAACAGCAGCAGCACCAACAGCAGCAGCACCAACAGCAGCAGCACCAACAGCAGCAGCACCATCACTAGCAGCACCATCACCAGCAGCACCAACAGCAGCAGCACCATCACTAGCAGCACCATCACCAGCAGCACCAACAGCAGCAGCACCAACAGCAGCAGCACCAACAGCAGCAGCACCAACAGCAGCAGCACCAACAGCAGCAGCACCATCACCAGCAGCACCAACAGCAGCAGCACCAACAGCAGCAGCACCAACAGCAGCAGCACCAACAGCAGCAGCACCAACAGCAGCAGCACCAACAGCAGCAGCACCAACAGCAGCAGCACCAACAGCAGCAGCACCATAACCAGCAGCACCAACAGCAGCAGCACCAACAGCAGCAGCACCATCACTAGCAGCACCATCACCAGCAGCACCAACAGCAGCAGCACCAACAGCAGCACCATCACCAGCAGCACCAACAGCAGCAGCACCAACAGCAGCAGCACCAACAGCAGCAGCATCATCACCAGCAGCACCATAACCAGCAGCACCAACAGCAGCAGCACCAACAACAGCAGCACCATCACTAGCAGCACCAACAGCAGCAGCACTATCACCAGCAGCACCATCACCAGCAGCACCAACAGTAGCAGCAGCACCATCACCAGCAGCAGCACCACCACCACCAGCACCAACAGCAGCAGCACCAACAGCAGCAGCACCATCACCAGCAGCACCAACAGCAGCAGCACCATCACCAGCAGCACCATCACTAGCAGCACCAACAGCAGCAGCACTATCACCAGCAGCACCATCACCAGCAGCACCAACAGTAGCAGCAGCACCATCACCAGCAGCGCCACCACCACCAGCAGCACCATTGCCAGCAGCATCAGCACCATCACCATCGCCAGCAGCACCAACAGCAGCAGCATCACCATCGCCAGCAGCACCAACAGCAGCAGCATCACCATCGCCAGCAGCACCAACAGCAGCAGCATCACCATCGCCAGCAGCACCAACAGCAGCAGCACCATCGCCAGCACCAACAGCAGCAGCACTATCGCCAGCAGCACCAACAACAGTACCATCACCAGCAGCACCAACAGCAGCAGCAGCACCATCGCCAGCAGCACAACAGCAGCACCAGCACCATCACCAGCAGCAGTAGCAGCACCAGCAGTAGCAGTAGCAGCACTATCAGCAGCAGTTGCGGTACCAGCATCAGCAGCATCATTAGCAGTAGCACCAGCATCAGCAGTAGCGCCAGCACCATCAGCAGCAGTACCAGCACCATCAGCAGCAGTACCAGCACCATCAGCAGCAGTACCAGCACCATCAGCAGCAACACCAGCAGCAACATCAGCAACAGTAGCAGGAGCACGAGCAACATTAGCAGCATCAGCACCAGCATCAGCAGCAACATTAGCAGTAGTAGAAGCACCAGCAACATCAGCAGCAGCACCAGCACGAGCACCACCATCAGCAGCAGCACCAGCACGAGCACCACCATCAGCAGCAACACCAGCAGCACCAGCAATACCAGCAGCAGCACCATCAGCAACATCAGCAGCAGCAACAGCACCAGCAGCAGTAGTAGCAGCGACATCAGCAGCAGTAGTAGCAGCGAAATCAGCAGCAGTGGAAGCACCAGCAACAGCATTGGCATCAGCAGTAGTAGCAGCACTAGTAGCATCAGCAGCAGTAGGAGCACCAGCAGC
>NC_091335.1:21385594-21440594 GCF_038502225.1 Cherax quadricarinatus | reverse complement strand
GTACAATCTCTAACCATGTAGACAGTGGGAGGGTACAATCTCTCAAAATGTACACAGTGGGAGGGTACAACCTCTCACCATGTACACACTGGCAGGGTACAATCTCTCACCATGTACACACTGGCAGGGTACAACCTCTCACCATGTACACACTGGCAGGGTACAATCTCTCACCATGAACACACTGGGAGTGTACAATCTCCCACCACGTACACACAGGGAGTGTACAATCTCTCACCACGTACACACAGGGAGTGTACAATCTCTCACTATGTACACACTGGGAGGGTAAAATCTCTCATCATGTACACACTGGGAGGGTACAATCTCTCGCCATGTACACACTGGGAGGGTACAATCTCTCACTATGTACACACTGGGAGGTACAATGTCTCACCATGTACACACTGGGAGGGTACAATCTCTCGCCATGTACACACTGGGAGGGTACAATCTCTCACTATGTACACACTGGGAGGTACAATCTCTCACCATGTACACACTGGGAGGGTACAATCTCTCACCATGTACACACTGGGAGTGTACACTCTCACCATGTACACACTGGGAGGGTACAATCTCTCACCATGTACACACTGGGAGTGTACAATCTCTCGCCATGTACACACTGGGAGTGTACAATCTCTCGCCATGTACACACTGGGAGTGTACAATCTCTCACCATGTACACACTCAGAGGGTACAATCTCTCACCATGTACACACCGGGAGTGTACAGTCTCTCACCATGTACACAATGGGAGTGTACAATCTGTAACCATGTACACACTGGGAGTGTACAGTCTCTCACCATGTACACACTGGGAGGGTACAATCTCTCACTATGTACACACTGGGAGTGTACAATCTCTCACTATGTACACACTGGGAGGGTACAATCTCTCACCATGTACACACTGGGAGGGTACAATCTCTCACCATGTACACTGGGAGTATAAAATCTCTCACCACGTACACACAGGGAGTGTACAATCTCTCACCGTGTACACACTGGGAGGGTACAATCTCTCACCATGTACACAGTGGTAGGGTACAATCTCTCACCATGTACACACTGGGAGTGTACAATCTCCCACCATGTACACACTGGGAGTGTACAATCTCTCACCATATACACACTGGGAGTGTATACTCTCACCATGTACACAGTGGGAGGGTACAATCTCTCACCATGTACACACTGGGAGTGTACAATCTCTCACCATGTACGCACTGGAAGGGTACAATCTCTCACCATGTACACACTGGGAGTGTACAGTCTCTCACCATGTACACACTGGGAGTGTAAAATCTCTCACCATGTACACACTGGGAGGGTACAATCTCTCACCATGTACACACTGGGAGGGTACAATCTCTCACCATGTACATACTGGGAGGGTACAATCTCTCTCCATGTATATACTGGGAGTGTACAATCTCTCACCATGTACACACTGGGAGGGTACAAACTCTCACCATGTACACACTGGGAGTGTACAATCTCTCACCATGTACACACTGGGAGTGTACAATCTCGCCATGTACACACTGGGAGTGTACAATCCCTCACCATGTGCACACTGAGAGGGTACAATCTCTCACCATGTACACACTGGGAGTGTACAGTCTCTCACCATGTACACACTGGGAGGGTACAATCTCTCACCATGTACACACTGGGAGTGTACAGTCTCTCACCATGCACACACTCGGAGTGTACAATCTCTCACCATGTACACACTGGGAGTGTACATTCCCTTACCATGTACACACTGGGAGTGTACAATCCCTCACCATGTACACACTGGGAGTGTACAATCTCTCACCATGTACACACTGGGAGGGTACAATCTCTCACCATGTACACACTGGGAGTGTACAGTCTCTCACCATGCACACACTCGGAGTGTACAATCTCTCACCATGTACACACTGGGAGTGTACATTCCCTTACCATGTACACACTGGGAGGGTACAGTCTCTCACCATGTACACACTGGGAGTGTACAATCTCTCACCATGTACACACTGGCAGGGTACAATCTCTCACCATGTACACACTGGGAGGGTACAATCTCTCACCATGTACACACTGGCAGGGTACAATCTCTCACCATGTACACACTGGGAGTGTACAATCTCTCACCATGTACACACTGGGAGTGTACAATCTCTCACCATGTACACACTGGAAGGATACAATCTCTCACCATGTACACACTGGAAGGATACAATCTCTCACCATGTACACACTGGGAGGGTACAATCTCTCACCATGTACACACTGGGTGTGTACAATCTCTCAACATGTACACACTGGAAGTGTACAATCTCTCACCATGAACACACTGGGAGTGTACAATCTCTCACCATGTACACACTGGGAGTGTACAATCTCTCACCATGTACACACTGGGTGTGTACAATCTCTCACCAAGTACACACTGGGAGGGTACAATCTCTCACCATGTACACTGGGAGTGTACAATCTCTCACCACGTACACACAGGTAGTGTACAATCTCTCACCACGTACACACTGGGAGTGTACAATCTCTCATCATGTACACACTGGGAGGGTACAATCTCTCGCCATGTACACACTGGAAGGGTACAATCTCTCACCATGTACACACTGGGAGGGTACAATCTCTCACTATGTACACACTGGGAGGTACAATCTCTCACCATGTACACACTGGGAGGGTACAATCTCCCGCCATGTACACACTGGGAGGGTACAATCTATCACTATGTACACACTGGGAGGTACAATCTCTCACCATGTACACACTGGGAGGGTAAAATCTCCCACCATGTACACACTGGGAGTGTACAATCTCTCACCATGTACACACTGGGAGTGTACACTCTCTCACCATGTACACACTCGCAGGGTACAATCTCTCACCAAGAACACACTGGGAGTGTACAATCTCTCGCCATGTACACACTGGGAGTGTACAATCTCTCACCATGTACACACTGAGAGGGTACAATCTCTCACCATGTACACACCGGGAGTGTACAGTCTCTCACCATGTATACACTGGGAGGGTACAATCTCTAACCATGTACACACTGGGAGTGTACAGTCTCTCACCATGTACACACTGGGAGGGTACAATCTCTCACTATGTACACATTGGGAGTGTACAATCTCTCACCATGTACACACTGGGAGGGTACAATCTCTCACCATGTACACACTGGGAGGGTACAATCTCTCACCATGTACACTGGGAGTCTAAAATCTCTCACCACGTGCACACAGGGAGTGTACAATCTCTCACCGTATATACACTGGGAGGGTACAATCTCTCACCATGTACACAGTGGGAGGGTACAATCTCTCACCATGTACACACTGGGATTGTACAATCTCCCACCATGTTCACACTGGGAGTGTACAATGTCTCACCATGTACACACTGGGAGTGTATACTCTCTCCCCATGTACACAGTGGGAGGGTACAATCTCTCACCATGTACACACTGGGAGTGTACAGTCTCTCACCATGTACACACTGGGAGTGTACAATCTCTCACCATGTACACACTGGGAGCGTACAATCTCTCACCATGTACACACTGGGAGGGTACAATCTCTCACCAAGAACACACTGGGAGGGTACAATCTCTCTCCATGTATACACTGGGAGTGTACAATCTCTCACCAGGTACACACTGAGAGTGTACAATCTCTCACCATGTACACACTGGGAGTGTACACTCTCACCATGTACACAGTGGGAGGGTACAATCTCTCACCACGTACACACTGGGAGTGTACAATCTCTCACCATGTACACACTGGGAGTGTACAATCTCTCACCATGTACACACTGGGAGGGTACAATCTCACCATGTACACACTGGGAGTGTACAATCTCACCATGTACACACTGGGAGTGTACAATCCCTCACCATGTGCACACTGAGAGGGTACAATCTCTCACCATGTACACACTGGGAGTGTACAGTCTCTCACCTTGTACACACTGGGAGGGTACAATCTCTCACCATGTACACACTGGGAGTGTACCGTCTCTCACCATGTACACACACTGGGAGTGTACAATCTCTCACCATGTACACACTGGGAGGGTACAATCTCTCACCATGTACACACTGGGAGGGTACAATCTCTCACCATGTACACACTGGCTGGGTAGAATCTCTCACAATGTACACACTGGGAGTGTACAATCTCTCACCATGTACACACTGGGAGGGTACAATCTCTCACCATGTACACACTGGGAGGGTACAATCTCGCACCATGTACACACTGCGAGGGTACATTCACCATGTACACACTGGGAAGGCACAATCTCTCACCATGTACACACTGGGAGTGTACAATCTCTCACCATGTACACACTGGGAAGGCACAATCTCTCACCATGTACACACTGGGAGGGTACAATCTCTCACCATGTACACACTGGGAGGGTACAATCTCTCACCATGTACACACTGGCAGGGTACAATCTCTCACAATGTACACACTGGGAGTGTACAATCTCTCACCATGTACACACTGGGAGGGTACAATCTCTCACCATGTACACACTGGGAGGGTACAATCTCGCACCATGTACACACTGCGAGGGTACATTCACCATGTACACACTGGGAAGGCACAATCTCTCACCATGTACACACTGGGAGTGTACAATCTCTCACCATGTACACACTGGGAAGGCACAATCTCTCACCATGTACACACTGGGAGGGTACAATCTCTCACCATGTACACACTGGCAGGGTACAATCTCTCACCATGTACACACTGGGAGGGTACAATCTCTCACCATGTACACACTGGGAGGGTACAATCTCTCACCATGTACACACTGGGAGGGTACAATCTCTCACCATGTACACACTGGGAGTGTACAATCTCTCACCATGTACACACTGGCAGGGTACAATCTCTCACCATGTACACACTGGCAGGGTACAATCTCTCACCATGTACACACTGGGAGGGTACAATCTCTCACCATGTACACACTGAGAGGGTACAATCTCTCACCATGTACACACTGGGAGTGTACAATCTCTCACCATGTGCACACTAGGAGGGTACAATGTCTCACCATGTACACACTGGGAGTGTACAATCTCTCACCATGTACACACTGGGAGTGTACAATCTCTCACCATGTACACACTGGGAGTGTACAATCTCTCACCATGTACACACTGGGAGGGTACAATCTCTCACCATGTACACACTGGGAGTGTACAATCTCTCACCATGTACACACTGGGAGTGTACAATCTCTCACCATGTACACACTGGGAGGGTACAATCTCTCACCATGTACACACTGGGAGGGTACAATCTCTCACCATGTACACACTGGGAGGGTACAATCTCTCACCATGTACACACTGGGAGGGTACAATCTCTCACCATGTACACACTGGGAGTGTACAATCAACACAAAAGATTGTCTTCAAAAGGGACATTATTAAGGTCACCTTCACTATGTTAAGAAATACACTTCAACTTCTCAACCTCTAACAAGGAATATAATACCTTCTTAGAGGTATTATATACCTCTAACAAGGTGTATACCTTATTAGAGGTATTATATACCTCTAACAAGGTGTATACCTTATTAGAGGTATTATACGAGTATAATACCTTGTAAGAGGTATAATACCTTGTAAGACGTATAATACCTTATTAGAGGTATACCTTGTTAGAGGTATAATACCTCTAACAAACATCTCCGCACAAATGCTCTACTTTTATCAAGACTGATGAAGTCAACAGTTCCAGGCTGAGGGACTGATCACCTCAAACTTTTCCTCTTTCACTGTTCTTCTCTGGATTTGACTGATGAAACCACTGGCTAGCGTTCTAAACCATTTATATAATAAAGCAGTAATCAGTTTATCATCATGGGGAGGTACGAAACCCGTAGGGGCCATACAGCACCTGCGAAGCAGGTGGCAATCACATTCGATCTAAGGAAAAGACAGATCAAATTCACTGGAACAAGAGCCCCTAATGTTCATGCGTGTGTGGGTATTAAATACCCACCTGTAATCCGACTGCGGTGCTCTGCTACCCGCATCGGATTACAAGTGGGTATGGACCTATATCGACTTCTTCAGCCTGATGGTATGGTGTTCCATTATCGTGATGGTATTTTAATGATGGTAATTGGTCATTAAGATAGTTATTGAGAGGATGTTTCCCCCACCAGGATCTTTGGCGACCCCACACGGAGAAATGAAGCTTATGGAATGTATACAATGGGTACAAGGTCAGGTGTGGAGTGTGGGTACAAGGTCAGGTGTGGGGTGTGGGTACAAGATCAGGTGTGGGGTGTGGGTACAAGATCAGGTGTGGGGTGTGGGTACAAGGTCAGGTGTGGGGTGTAGGTACAAGATCAGGTGTAGAGTGTGGGTACAAGATCAGGTGTGGAGTGTGGGTACAAGTTCAGGTGTGGAGTGTGGGTACAAGATCAGGCGTGGAGTGTGGGTACAAGATCAGATGTGGAGCGTGGGTACAAGATCAGGTGTGGAGTGTGGGTACAAGATCAGGTGTAGAGTGTGGGTACAAGATCAGGTGTGGAGTGTGGGTACAAGATCAGGTGTGGAGTGTGGGTACAAGATCAGGTGTGGAGTGTGGGTACAAGATCAGGTGTGGAGTGTGGGTACAAGATCAGGTGTGGAGTGTGGGTACAAGATCAGGTATTGAGTGTAGGGACGGAAGCTACATACAGAGAAGGGTAAGAACATAAAAATGGAGGAACACTGCAACAGGCCTACTGGCCTATACTAGACAAGTCCTCAAAACCAACCACTCCCACCCACATGTGTCCACCCTTTTCCCAAAGCGACGCGAACCATGACGAAGCTGATCAGAAATCTTTCTTACGAAGACAGACTGAAGACGCGGAGTTTGCACTCTCTGGAGAGACACAGAATTAAGGTTATAATTGGAGTGCACAAATGGAATCCCGGAATAAGTAAAGCTGATATAAATAACGCGCTGAAAATATCTAACGAAGACAGGACTCGCAGCAATGAATTCAAGTTTGACAAATTTAGAGAGGATATAGGAGAGTACTGGTTTAGCAAGAGAGTTGTAGACGAGTGAAACAATCTCCCAGATGGTGACACGGAAGCGAGAACTTTAAACAGCTTTAAAAGCAGGTTGGTCAGGTACAAGAGCGAGTGCAGGGTGGACCTGTAGATAAATGGTACAGATAACCGACAAGTTGATAAATTAGACACTTGTGGAACATTTGGGTATCCTTATCAAGATTGATGGACTTGATCACGTCGGATTGATTACCTCAAACCTTCTAATCTTCAACTATTCTTTTCCAAAATTAGGATACCCAAGTGTTTCCTAAGTGTCTAATTTAACAACAAGTTGGACCTGCCTAGCAGGGGCATTAGGCCTACTGCATTCTTCCGTATTTGTGATGGTAGTGTCAGGGTCGGCCGGGATGAGGCTGGCGAGATCGTGTGCAATAACACACATGTGAAACGTATCGCCTACACTGTAGGCTGCTTCTGTCTTGGTACAGAGGACATCTTCCACACTTCATCGCGTAACTACTAGTTATGAGTGAGAAGGGTTGGATTCCACAATGACCTGCCTTCTTTCTTCTACTAGTGAATCCCATCCCAGCAACGTCTTCCAGATCCTCCACCTCACCTTACCTGGAGTTTACCTGGAGAGAGTTCCGGGGGTCAACGCCCCCGCGGCCCGGTCTGTGACCAGGCCTCCTTAGGTCAGTGTCCCAGGATGCGACCCACACCAGTCGACTAACACCCAGGTACCCATTTTACTGATGGGGAACATAGACAACAGGTTGAAAGAAACACGTCCAATGTTTCTACTCTGGCTGGGAATCGAACCCAGGCCCTCGCCGTGTGAAGCGAGAGCGTTAACCACCAGGCCACCAGAGCCTTAGACACTATTTATGACTCCATTCTCATACTTCAGCTTCATATCGTTCCAGACCATGGAGCTGAACTCTTCTCCAGGCTGAGGGACTGACCACCTCAAATATTTTTTCTCCAAGGTTGATGGACTGATTATATCATCTTTATTTCACCACTACACTTGCTGCCTCTTTATTTGATTGAAGAATGTAGATAAATGTTTCAGAGAACAGATAAATTAGACATGTGCAACACTTGGATATCCTTATTGAGGAAACTTGTCGCCACGCAGCGGTTTCATCAGTCCATACAAAGGAGAATGGTGAAGAACAGGAGGAGTTTGAGGCAATCAGTCCCTCGGCCTTGAATGGATTACATCGACTCAAGGAAGGGCAAGGGCAGGAGCAGGAGCAAGGTAAGGAATAAGGGCAGGAGCAGGAGCAAGGGAAGGAACAAGGGCAGGAGCAAGGTAAGGAATAAGGGCAGGAGAAGGAGCAAGGGAAGGAACAAGGGCAGGAGCAAGGTAAGGAATAAGGGCAGGAGCAGGAGCAAGGGAAGGAATAAGGGCAGGAGCAGGGGCAGGAGCAGGGGCAGGAGCAGGGGCAGGAGCAGGGGCAGGGTCCTCTATTATGATTTCATCTTCCTTTCCACTATCATAGAGATTCTTCCGTCCCTTCTCTACTCTATATCTGTTCCCTTACCATATCCTATCTCCCTGTCCCATAATCCTTTCTCCATTCCCCCCGTCTCTCTCTCTCATTTCCTTCCGTAGGGGCAGCAGATGGGTAGAAGTAGATCCAGAAATCTCCCTAATCTCCCTTAATCTACCTTAATTCCCCCCGGTCACCAGGACGCACAATCCCTGAATGGAGCCTCAACTCTACCCTGATCAACACACTCTAGTAGACAGTTTGATGCGGTTAAGGGGAGGGGGGAAGGGAGGGTGTGTAGGGAAAAGAGAAGAGGATAAAGGGGGGTTTGAAGGACAGGAAGTGGAAGTACCAAGGAGAGAGAGAGAGAGAGAGAGAGAGAGAGAGAGAGAGAGAGAAAGGGTGTTGGAGTGACCAACTTACAAGGCATTTACGAGTGTCAATAGCTGGCTTATTTACAGTGTGTGTGACACCCAGGAAATAATAATATTGATCTGAACAGCTGCCTTCTTGTAACGCACACGCGCGCGCGCACACACACACAGTACACAGGATATTTGGAAAACATAAGAAAGATAAATATATCTAGTTTCCTGTTCTTATGTAAATAAAGCATAAACTGTAGAGACTGATACAATGATGTATAAATTATAGGAAGAGTGAAAATAAACGACTAAGAGGTTAAATGAAGCTAGTTTATAGGATTTTTTTTATGGAGTAACATTGCAGTAGGTATCAAACTGGTTCTCAAAGAAACAAGGAGAGGATGAGAAGAACCAAAGTAAACCAAGAGAAGAAATGAGCGAGATAAACGCAATTGTAAATATTTTTAGTGTAAATACAGATAAGTAATTTCAGAGAGACATTAAGGGGCTTTGTAAATGAAAAGAAACCTGAGGTAACCTGTCTGAAACTGAGGTATAAAACCTAGTTTAAATGAGGTTATGTCTGAGGGGAAACTGCTCAAAGAGAGAGAGAGAGAGAGAGAGAGAGAGAGAGAGAGAGAGAGAGAGACAGAGACAGAGAGAGAGACAGAGAGAGAGAGAGAGAGAGAGAGAGAGAGAGAGAGAGAGAGAGAGAGAGAGAGAGAGAGCAGTAGCAATATTGGTAAATGAGACAATATAAGCCAGAATGTGCAACGAACATTTAATGTTACAACCTGGCATTATTCAAAATAAAAAAGTTAGAAATGTTTAACCATTTAAAAAATCAAACTATTTAAATCCACTTGGAAACACTGATCATATTATACACAAATAACCCACACAGCTGATCAGCCGGGCTGTGGTTCGTACGTTGGATTACGTACGGCCAACAGTAACAGCCTGGTTGATGAGGTCCTGATCCGCCGGGAGTCCTGGTCAAAAACTGGGCCGCGGGGGCGTTGACCCTCGGAACACCCTTCAGGTAGACTCCAGGTAGACAAAGGAGACAGAGAAAAAAAAAACCCGACAAGGACGTCAGTGTAAATAACGCGCGTCGGACCGACACATCGTCGGACCGACACATCGTCGGTCCGGTGTTATTTGTGCACTGTTCCAGTCACGATATTGTACATTTTTGTTCTTCATGTTATAACAGAAATAACACCAGCTATTAAATATAACTTAAATGAAAAACTGAACACACGGGAACTAGGAGAGTGTAGAACAACCAGTGGTTACGACACCACTTAAGAGGAACTAAACGATCTAGGAGAGTGTAAATCAACCAGTGGTTACGACACCACTTAAGAGGAACTAAACGATCTAGGAGAGTGTGAAACAACCAGTGGTTACGACACCACTTAAGAGGAACTAAACGATCTAGGAGAGTGTAAATCAACCAGTGGTTACGACACCACTTAAGAGGAACTAAACGATCTAGGAGAGTGTGAAACAACCAGTGGTTACGACACCACTTAAGAGGAACTAAACGATCTAGGAGAGTGTAAATCAACCAGTGGTTACGACACCACTTAAGAGGAACTAAACGATCTAGGAGAGTGTAAATCAACCAGTGGTTACGACACCACTTAAGAGGAACTAAACGATCTAGGAGAGTGTAAATCAACCAGTGGTTACGACACCACTTAAGAGGAACTAAACGATCTAGGAGAGTGTAAATCAACCAGTGGTTACGACACCACTTAAGAGGAACTAAACGATCTAGGAGAGTGTGAAACAACCAGTGGTTACGACACCACTTAAGAGGAACTAAACGATCTAGGAGAGTGTAAATCAACCAGTGGTTACGACACCACTTAAGAGGAACTAAACGATCTAGGAGAGTGTGAAACAACCAGTGGTTACGACACCACTTAAGAGGAACTAAACGATCTAGGAGAGTGTAAATCAACCAGTGGTTACGACACCACTTAAGAGGAACTAAACGATCTAGGAGAGTGTAAATCAACCAGTGGTTACGACACCACTTAAGAGGAACTAAACGATCTAAGAGAGTAAATCAACCAGTGGTTACGACACCACTTAAGAGGAACTAAACGATCTAGGAGAGTGTGAAACAACCAGTGGTTACGACACCACTTAAGAGGAACTAAACGATCTAGGAGAGTGTAAAACAACCAGTGGTTACGACACCACTTAAGAGGAACTAAACGATCTAGGAGAGTGTAAAACAACCAGTGGTTACGACACCACTTAAGAGGAACTAAACGATCTAGGAGAGTGTAAACCAACCAGTGGTTACGACACCACTTAAGAGGAACTAAACGATCTAGGAGAGTGTAAACCAACCAGTGGTTACGACACCACTTAAGAGGAACTAAACGATCTAGGAGAGTGTAAACCAACCAGTGGTTACGACACCACTTAAGAGGAACTAAACGATCTAGGAGAGTGTAAACCAACCAGTGGTTACGACACCACTTAAGAGGAACTAAACGATCTAGGAGAGTGTAAACCAACCAGTGGTTACGACACCACTTAAGAGGAACTAAACGATCTAGGAGAGTGTAAAACAACCAGTGGTTACGACACCACTTAAGAGGAACTAAACGATCTAGGAGAGTGTAAAACAACCAGTGGTTACGACACCACTTAAGAGGAACTAAACGATCTAGGAGAGTGTAAAACAACCAGTGGTTACGACACCACTTAAGAGGAACTAAACGATCTAGGAGAGTGTAAAACAACCAGTGGTTACGACACCACTTAAGAGGAACTAAACGATCTAGGAGAGTGTAAAACAACCAGTGGTTACGACACCACTTAAGAGGAACTAAACGATCTAGGAGAGTGTAAAACAACCAGTGGTTACGACACCACTTAAGAGGAACTAAACGATCTAGGAGAGTGTAAAACAACCAGTGGTTACGACACCACTTAAGAGGAACTAAACGATCTAGGAGAGTGTAAATCAACCAGTGGTTACGACACCACTTAAGAGGAACTAAACGATCTAGGAGAGTGTAAATCAACCAGTGGTTACGACACCACTTAAGAGGAACTAAACGATCTAGGAGAGTGTAAACCAACCAGTGGTTACGACACCACTTAAGAGGAACTAAACGATCTAGGAGAGTGTAAAACAACCAGTGGTTACGACACCACTTAAGAGGAACTAAACGATCAACAAGAGTACAAGTGACAAGTGTAAGTAGTTTTATGAAATATACGAAAATTATATCAAAGTATGACGGGTAGTGGTGAAATATTGAACCTTGATATGACATGTGAACCTTCATAAGTCACCAGTGAACCTTTGATAATACAACAGTGAACCTTATGACAAGTGAACCTTCATAAGTCACCAGTGAACCTTTGATAATACAACAGTGAACCTTATGACAAGTGAACCTTCATAAGTCACCAGTGAACCTTTGATAATACAACAGTGAACCTTGATGAGCCAGCATGAACCCTGATAAGTCAGCAGTGAACCTTGATAAGCCAGCAGTGAACCTTAATAAGCCAGCAGTGAACCTTGATAAGCCAGCAGTGAACCTTGATAAGTCAGCAGTGAACCCTGATAAGTCAGCAGTGAACCTTGATAAGCCAACAGTGAACCTTGATAAGTCAGCAGTGAACCTTGATAAGCCAGCAGTGAACCTTGATAAGTCAGCAGTGAACCCTGATAAGTCAGCAGTGAACCTTGATAAGCCAACAGTGAACCTTGATAAGTCAGCAGTGAACCTTGATAAGCCAGCAGCGAACCTTGATAAGAGTAAACAGTGTGTACATTAAAAAGTGGGCAGCGTATCAGTCATTTTTGAGCCACAGGAAAAAATCAGCTCCACATCCAGGAACCAAGAGCCCCTCGTCAGCATCAAGGTAACCCTCCCCCTTTCCCTCTCTCTTTCAAGGTAAGTATTTAATATTTTCACTTTTTCTCTGCTTCGCCAAAAGGGGGAAATTTTAATTAAGTGGAGCAGATTGACCCATCTCTCCCTGCTTGAATTACCCCTATACTCACAATGTGAACTAGCTCTCTCTCTCTCTCTCTCTCTCTCTCTCTCTCTCTCTCTCTCTCTCTCTCTCTCTCTCTCTCTTTCCCTCCCTCTTTCTTTTTTCCCTCCCCCCTCTCTCTCTCTAATCAAAATCCTCTTTCAACCTCAATACACTTGTCGGCACAGTGACCGTCTACAACACTTCCTAGTACAGTCTCTATCGCACTTGACGGTGCAGTGTCTACCACACTTGATGGTACAGTCTACCACACTTGATGGTACAGTCTACCACACTTGATGGTACAGTCTACCACACTTGATGGTACAGTCTACCACACTTGATGGTACAGTCTACCACACTTGATGGTACAGTCTACCACACTTGACGGCAAGTCATGCCTGTCAAACCAAATGAAATGAGGTTCAAAACTTGCTCTGGTATAAACCCTCCCAACAAAGGCTTTAACGACACGCTAAAGGGGTTCTGAACGGCTCTAATTGAATCCTAGCGCGCTGATCCTCTTAAACAAGGGTCATTAAGGGGATTAAGGCCGCTGGAATATCAATTAAACTCGGATAATTAATATTAGGTGGTTAAGATATAAATAACTGGGATGTACACACATGCACACACGGACACGAGAGTACCATGTGTACACAACGATGCGCACAGCCTCGCTAGTAGAACGTACATATGGTAACACGTATCAATGTAAATCATATTCTCACACGCTCTGAGAATATACCGTGCACATGTGCACACCATCATGGGAAAACGTGCACGAACACGTAAATATTGCCACAATGGCCATACAAATCAATTTACACATTCGTGTGTACATAGACATTATGTACACGAACTAATTATATATATATATATATATATATATATATATATATATATATATCTATATATATATATATATATATATATATATATATATATATATCGTGCTGAATATGTAAAACTGGTCAATTAGCAAGAACTCATTTAAAATTAAGCCCTTTCTAAAATTTTCTCTTATACGTTTAAAGATATATTTTTTCATTAATGTTAATGTAAAAAATTTTAATTTTGCAGCAAAAGAATCTTAGAAAACTTACCTAACCTTATTATAACAAGAACAATTTATTTTAGCCTAACCCAACTAAATATATTTTAGATTTGTTTACAATAATTTAATACTAAACAAACACAATGAAATATATTTTTTCGTTAGGTTAAGAATGATTTTGGCGAAATTTTTGCATACACAAATTTTCACTTGTCCTATATGGCAAGATGAACGTTGCTATTTAAGCCAAGATCGCAAGTTCTGCCTACTCGGCACGACATATAAATATATATATATATATATATATATATATATATATATATATATATATATATATATATATATATATATATATATATCTTTCTTTCAACACAAAGGCCATATCCCACCGAGGCGGGGTGACCCAAAAGGAAAATCGAAAGTTTCTTCTTTCAAATTTAGTAATATATACAGGAGAAGAGGTTACTAGCCCCTTGCTCCCGGCATTTCAGTCGCCTCTTACGACACGCATGGCTTACGGAGGAAGAATTCTGTTCCACTTCCCCATGGAGATAAGAGGAAATAAACAAGAACAAGAACTAGAAAGAAAATAGCAGAAAACCCAGAGGGGTGTGTATATATATGCTTGTACATGTATGTGTAATGTGACCTAAGTGTAAGTAGAAGTAGCAAGACGTACCTGTAATCTTGCATGTTTATGAGACAGACAAAAGACACCAGCAATCCTACCATCATGTAAAACAATTACAGGCTTTCGTTTTACACTCACATGGCAGGACGGTATATATATATATATATATATATATATATATATATATATATATATATATATATATATATATATATATATATATATATATATATATTCCAACAAGTTGGTCGTCTCCCACCGAGGCAGGGTGACCCAAAAAAGAAAGAAAATCCCCAAAAAGAAAATACTTTCATCATCATTCAACACTTTCACCACACTCACACATTATCACTGCTTTTGCAGAGGTGCTCAGAATACAACAGTTTAGAACCATATATGTATAAAGATACACAACATATCCCTCCAAACTGCCAATATCCCAAACCCCTCCTTTAAAATGCAGGCATTGTACTTCCCATTTCCAGGACTCAAGTCCGACTATAAGAAAATAACCGGTTTCCCTGAATCCCTTCACTAAATATTACCCTGCTCACACTCCAACAGATCGTCAGGTCCCAAGTATCATTCGTCTCCATTCACTCCTATCTAACACGCTCATGCACGCTTGCTGGAAGTCCAAGCCCCTCGCCCACAAAACCTCCTTTACCCCCTCTTTCCAACCCTTTCGAGGACGACCCCTACCCCTCTTTCCTTCCCCTATAGATTTATATGCTTTCCATGTCATTCTACTTTGATCCATTCGCTCTAAATGACCAAACCACCTCAACAACCCCTCTTCTGCCCTCTGACTAATGCTTTTATTAACTCCACACCTTCTCCTAATTTCCACACTCCGAATTTTCTGCATAATATTTACACCACACATTGCCCTTAGACAGGACATCTCCACTGCTTCCAACCGTCTCCTCGCTGCTGCATTTACCACCCAAGCTTCACATCCATATAAGAGTGTTGGTACTACTATACTTTCATACATTCCCTTCTTTGCCTCCATAGATAACGTTTTTTGACTCCACATATACCTCAACGCACCACTCACCTTTTTTCCCTCATCAATTCTATGATTAACCTCATCCTTCATAAATCCATCCGCCGACACGTCAACTCCCAAGTATCTGAAAACATTCACTTCTTCCATACTCCTCCTCCCCAATTTGATATCCAATTTTTCTTTATCTAAATCATTTGATACCCTCATCACCTTACTCTTTTCTATGTTCACTTTCAACTTTCTACCTTTACACACATTCTCAAACTCATCCACTAACCTTTGCAATTTTTCTTTAGAATCTCCCATAAGCACAGTATCATCAGCAAAAAGTAACTGTGTCAATTCCCATTTTGAATTTGATTCCCCATAATTTAATCCCACCCCTCTCCCGAACACCCTAGCATTTACTTCTTTTACAACCCCATCTATAAATATATTAAACAACCATGGTGACATTACACATCCCTGTCTAAGACCTACTTTTACCGGGAAGTATTCTCCCTCTCTTCTACACACCCTAACCTGAGCCTCACTATCCTCATAAAAGCTCTTTACAGCATTTAGTAACTTACCACCTATTCCATAAACTTGCAACATCTGCCACATTGCTCATCTATCCACTCTATCATATGCCTTTTCTAAATCCATAAATGCAATAAAAACTTCCCTACCTTTATCTAAATACTGTTCACATATATGTTTCAATGTAAACACTTGATCTACACATCCCCTACCCACTCTGAAACCTCCTTGCTCATCCGCAATTCTACATTCTGTCTTACCTCTAATTCTTTCAATTATAACTCTACCGTACACTTTTCCTGGTATACTCAGTAAACTTATTCCTCTATAATTTTTACAATCTCTTTTGTCCCCTTTCCCTTTATATAAAGGGACTATACATGCTCTCCGCCAATCCCTAGGTACCTTCCCCTCTTTCATACATTTATTAAACAAAAGTACCAACCACTCCAACACTATATCCCCCTCTGCTTTTAACATTTCTGTCATGATCCCATCAGTTCCAGCTGTTTTACCCCCTTTCATTCTACGTAATGCCTCACGTACCTCCACCACACTTACATTCTGCTCTTCTTCACTCCTAAAAGATGGTATACCTCCTTGGCCAGTGCATGAAATTACCGCCTCCCTTTCTTCCTCAACATTTAAAAGTTCCTCAAAATATTCTCGCCATCTACCTAATACCTCCCTCTCCCCATCTACTAACTCCCCTACTCTGTTTTTAACGGACAAATCCATACTTTCCCTAGGCTTTCTTAACTTGTTTAACTCACTCCAAAAATTTTTCTTATTTTCAATAAAATTTCTTGACAGTGCCTCTCCCACTCTTTCATCTGCTCTCCTTTTGCACTCTCTCACCACTCTCTTCACCTTTCTTTTACTCTCCATATACTCTGCTCTTCTTATAACACTTCTGCTTTGTAAAAACCTCTCGTAAGCTACCTTTTTCTCTTTTATCACACCCTTTACTTCATCATTCCACCAATCACTCCTCTTTCCTCCTGTCCCCACCCTCCTATAACCACAAACTTCTGCCCCACATTCTAATACTGCATTTTTAAAACTATTCCAACCCTCTTCAAACCCCCCACTACTCATCTTTGCACTAGCCCACCTTTCTGCCAATAGTCGCTTATATCTCGCCAGAACTTCCTCCTCCCTTAGTTTATACACTTTCACCTCCCTCTTACTTGTTGTTGCCACCTTCCTCTTTTCCCATCTACCTCTTACTCTAACTGTAGCTACAACTAAATAATGATCTGATATATCAGTTGCCCCTCTATAAATATGTACATCCTGGAGCCTACCCATCATATATATATATATATATATATATATATATATATATATATATATATATATATATATATATATATATATATATATTATATATATGAGGCAGTGGAGATGTCATGTCTGAGGGCAATGTGTGGTGTGAATATAATGCAGAGAATTCGTAGTTTGGAAGTTAGGAGGAGATGCGGGATTACCAAAACTGTTGTCCAGAGGGCTGAGGAAGGGTTGTTGAGGTGGTTCGGACATGTAGAGAGAATGGAGCGAAACGGAGTGACTTCAAGAGTGTATCAGTCTGTAGTGGAAGGAAGGCGGGGTAGGGGTCGGCCTAGGAATGGTTGGAGGGAGGGGGTAAAGGAGGTTGTGTGTGCCAGGGGCTTGGACTTCCAGCAGCCATGCGTAAGCGTGTTTGATAGGAGTGAATGGAGACGAATGGTTTTTAATACTTGACGTGCTGTTGGAGTGTGAGCAAAGTAAGATTTATGAAGGGATTCAGGGAAACCGGCAGGCCGGACTTGAGTCCTGGAGATGGGAAGTACAGTGCCTGCACTCTGAAGGAGGGGTGTTAATGTTGCAGTTTAAAAACTGTAGTGTAAAGCACTCTTCTGGCAAGACAGTGATGGAGTGAATGATGGTGAAAGTTTTTCTTTTTCGGGCCACCCTGTCTTGGTGGGAATCGGCCAGTGTGATAATAAAAATAAAAATAATAAAATAAATAAATATATATATATATATATATATATATATATATATATATATATATATATATATATATATTATATATATATATATATATATATATATATATATATATATATATATATATATATATATATATATATATCAGGAAATATATTAGGAAGCCAGAGGAGGTTATGAACATTTTACAGTGTAGTGGTGCGTTAAGGAAAGCATTTATGGGTGATTCTCTTACTTTATCGGCAGTGAACTTGACCCTTCTGGCTTTTCTATTTACAGTGCTGGATTTTATTTTTTCGGGGGACCATTTATAGTTGTTCATTAAAATTTTATTATTATTCTCATTCTTTACATGTTTATCATAATAACAGCATCAAAGACAGCAGCAGCAATAATAATAAGAAGAACAATAGCAACAGACAACAGCAATAACAATAGCAACAAGACTAATAACAACGGCAACAAAGACAGCAACAACAACAACAGCCATTACTACAAAGTTTTATTATTATGGTTGTAACCGAGCGGCCGTCTACCACCCTGGCAGGGTGACCCGAAAAAAAGAAGAAACACTGTCACTTTTACTTTCTCGGTACTCTTGCGTACTCTGGAGTGCGTGTATATGCATGTGCTATGCTATGCAATAATTTCTTTATCCTCTCCCAGGGTGAGCTTGATGGAGGGTGGGAGGGAGGTGATTCAGGGGAGGTAAGGGATAGGAGGGACGTGGGATAAAGTGAGAAGGCTGAGAGGAAAGAGGTGAGATAGGGATGTGAAGATAAATGAAAGAAGCAGGAGGAGAGATAGGAAGGAGGAGTTAGTAGAGAAGAGGGGTGAGGAGATATAAAAAAATAGAGAAAGAGCGAAAGGATGGGGGGGGGGGGAGAATAAGGAAGAGAGAAACACGAGGTGATTAAGACAGTGGACCTGACACGGACTCTGAACTCTTCACCTGGAAAATTCAAGTGCTGGGGTGAGACAGAGAGAGACAGAGAGAGAGAGAGAGAGAGAGAGAGAGAGAGAGAGAGAGAGAGAGAGAGAGAGAGAGAGAGAGAGAGAGAGAGAGAGAGAGAGAGAGAGAAATTTAGTTTAAGCATACATGTACTCACCTAACTGTGGTTGCAGGGGTCGATTCACAGCTCCTGGCCCCGCCTCTTCACTGGTCGCTACTAGGTCACTCTTCCTGCTCCATCAGCTTTATCATACCTCTTCTTATAGCTATGTATGCATCCTGCCTTCACTACATCGCTTCCCAGACTATTCCACTTCCTGACAACTCTGTGACTGAAGAAATACTTCCTAACATCCCTGTGATTCATCTGAGTCTTCAACTTTCAACTGTGACCCCTTGTTGTTGTGCCCCATCTCTGGAACATCCTGTCTGTTCACTTCGTCGATTCCTCTCAGTATTTTATGTCGTTATCATATCCTATCTATCTCTCCTGTCTTCTAGTGTCGTCAGTTAGTTTTCCCTTAACCTCTCCTCGTAGGACATACCCCTTAGCTCGGGGACTAGTCTTGTTGCAAACCTTTGCACTTTCTCTAGTTTCCTTACGTGCTTGGCAAGGTGTGGGTTTCAAACTGGTGCCGCATACTCCAATATGGACCCAAAGTACACAGTGTATTGCGTCCTGAGCGATTCCTTATAAAGATGTTGGAATGCTGTTCTGAGGTTTGCTAGGCGCCCAGGTAATCCAGGTAACCCATATCCTCCAGCCGTTATTTGGGTGATGTGCGCTTCAGGAGATGTGCCTGGTGTTATACTCACCCCAAGCTCATTTTCCTTGAGTGAGGTTTGTAGTCTCTGGCCCCCTAGACTGTACTCCGTCTGCGGTCTCCTTTGCCCTTCCCCAATCTTCATGACTTTGCACTTGGTGGAGTTGAAATCCAGGAGCCAGTTGCTGGACCAGGCCTGCAGCCTGTCCAGATCCCTTTGTAGTTCTTCCTGGTACTCGTCCGATTGAATTCTTCTCATCAACTTCACATCATCTGCAAACAGGGACACTTCGGCGTCTATTCCTTCCATCCTGTCGTTCACAAATACCAGAAACAGCACCGGTCCTAAGACTGACCCCTGTGGAACCCCGCTGACACCTCGCCACGTACCATGACTCGCTGTTGTCTTCCTGACAAGGTATTCCCAGATCCATTGTAGTGCCTTCCCTGTTATCCCTGCAAGGTCCTCCAGCTTTTGCACTAATCTCTGTGTACTCACCTAATTGTGGTTGCAGGGGTTGATTCATAGCTCCTGGCCCCGCCTGTGTGTGTGTGTGTGTGTGTGTGTGTGTGTGTGTGTGTGTGTGTCTACTACACCTAGAGCATAGGAGAGAGACACGGCTCAACAAGGAGCTCTGGAATAACTATCACACAGGGACTCATAAGGGAAAGTTATCGGGAAAAACGTCGCTCCTTCGCAGGTAAACCCGTGCAGACCAAGAAGGCTTACATCAGGTCTGGTCTGGGACCGGGCCGCGGGGGGGAGGGGGTCGCACGCCCCCTACCTCCGGGAATATACAACATCTTCACCTCTATCCCTTCCTCTCGCCTCCTCTACTATTCGACTACAACTACTACTACCCCCACCTCTTCCCCCCACTACCGTCCCTCTCCAACACCCACTTCTACACACTAACTCCATCCCACCACCAGTGTTGTGACACCTCCCATAGACTGGTGATTTACAGCCTTGACCAGCCTCTAAGAGTGCTTTATAAAGAGTAATGTTAACACGACTCTGTAGTGGTGGTTCACTCTCACTCTATAAAGAGCTTAATATGGACCCCAGTACACAGAAAAATAGGTACCCTGTACAAAGAAAAACAGGTATTCATTACCTTTGTAACTTGTGAGTTCATTACCTTGTACCTAGTTCAGCCATCAAAACTTTGGAGCCCGGTCCCTGGACCCATTGTGTACCTCTGTAATCTGTAAATACCTTTGTAACTTGTCATGATTGTGACTAGACCTACCTGGAGTTCATTACCTTTGTAAATTGTGAGTTCATTACCTTTGTAAATTGTGAATTCATTACCTCTGTAACTTGCTCAGCTATCAAAACTTTGAGGCCCAGTCCCTGGACCAATTATGTACCTCTGTAATCTTTTGACTACCGCCCACAGGATGGGTATGGGGTGCATAATAAACATATTAAACTAACTTAAACTAACTGTACAAAGAGAAATAAGTACCCCTGTATATATAAATAGGTATACAGTACAGAGACCTAAACAAGGGAAGTAAAGAGAAGGGCTGGAACAAAGGTGAGGGAAGATCCCTTATCTCTCAAGCAAATAAGGGGAATTAGTAAGTTTGTGGTAAGGGGAGTGGAGAAACGAGGGGTGAAAAGCGTGTATAAAGATAAGGGATGAGAGGAAATGAAAGGGATAATAAAATAGGGGAGAGATAATATTGAATAAGCATGGGGAGGAGTAATGTTTACCTGGGTCGAGTGTGGGGGGTCACTGCCCCCTCCTGGGACCGGTCCAAGACCACAGGTTGGATGTGAGGTGCACTATAAGCTAGCCACTACCATCCACAAGATGGATGTGGGGTGCACTATAAGCTAGCCACTACCATCCACAGGATGGATGTGAGGTGCACTATAAGCTAGCCACTACCATCCACAGGTTGGATGTGAGGTGCACTATAAGCTAGCCACTACCATCCACAGGTTGGATGTGAGGTGCACTATAAGCTAGCCACTACCATCCACAGGATGGATGTGAGGTGCACTATAAGCTAGCCACTACCATCCACAGGATGGATGTGAGGTGCACTATAAGCTAACCACTACCATCCACAGGATGGATGTGAGGTGCACTATAAGCTAGCCACTACCATCCACAGGATGGATGTGAGGTGCACTATAAGCTAGCCACTACCATCCACAGGATGGATGTGAGGTGCACTATAAGCTAGCCACTACCATTCACAGGTTGGATGTGAGGTGCACTATAAGCTAACCACTACCATCCACAGGATGGATATGAGGTGCACTATAAGCTAGCCACTACCATCCACAGGATGGATGTGAGGTGCACTATAAGCTAACCACTACCATCCACAGGATGGATGTGAGGTGCACTATAAGCTAGCCACTACCATCCACAGGTTAGACAGTGATCAAAAACAGTCACTACCATAGCGAAATTTGTATTATATTTCCCCTCCTGTCTCTTCACAGGTGATGGTGTTTACATTCAAGGTGAAGGGAGAGAGAGAGGGGGGAGGGGGTATCAGGTCGTCCCCTCCTGTGAATCGACTGCATAACAGGGACCAGAAGGCACCTCCTGCACATGCCAGTGGGGGTTTGAGAAAATTTAAGGAATGGATGGCACGGGCGAAAGGGACTACTTAGTAGGAACAATCCAGTCTGAGGGACATAAGGTGATAATTGCAGTAATGTACAACCCACCACAGAACTGCAGGAGGCCAAGAGAAGAATACGATGACGTTCCACTCATAATGTTAACCCGTATTTGGCGATCATTTAGCGATATCCCTCCAGGGATACCCAACCAAGAGGAAGCGAGATTAAACGTTGCCATGATTGTGAAAATATAATGTCATGATTGTGAAGAAACAATGTAACTGTCATGATTGTGAAAAAATGTAATGTCATTATGGTGAGAAAAATTAAATATGATTGTGAAAACAATGAAATATTGTCATACCTGGAGGTTACCTGGAGGTTATTCCGGGGATCAACGCCCCCGCGGCCCGGTCCATGACTGGAAAAACTGTCATGATTGTAAAAACAATGAAATATGACTGAAAACAATGAAATGTCATGCCTGTAAAAATACAAAACAGTGAGATAGTGTCATAGCATGGAAGATACTCGAGTCAGTGGCTGGTAGTCCCGTAGAGAGACAGTACCTCTTGTGTTTACCACTTACTGTCTGTGCTCTTAAACATGTGACAGAGTGACAGAGCGTCCTCGCGTGGATCGCTTATAGCAGGACCAGGAGATGTGACTCGACCCCTGCAAACCACATATAATTGATTACACAACACACACACAAAAAAAAAAGCCAGGTATTCGAAAGAACAGGAGAGCAGCACAACACGATGGCTTATTCTTATTCTTTTCAGTGATTACTAGACACAGGAACGTGTGTGTGTTTTACTGTACCAAACTCCACAAGGTTATTGTACCACACTCCACAAGGTTATTGTACCACACTCCACAAGGTTATTGTACCACACTCCACAAGGTTATTGTACCACACTCCACAAGGTTATTGTACCACACTCCACAAGGTTATTGTACCACACTCCACAAGGTTATTGTACCACACTCCACAAGGTTATTGTACCACACTCCACAAGGTTATTGTACCACACTCCACAAGGTTATTGTACCACACTCCACAAGGTTATTGTACCACACTCCACAAGGTTACTGTACCACATTCCACAAGGTTACTGTACCACACTCCACAGTTATTGTACCACACTCCACAAGGTTATTGTACCACACTCCACAAGGTTATTGTACCACACTCCACAAAGTTATTGTACCACACTCCACAAAGTTATTGTTGCACACTCGTGAACATTACTGTAGGCAGGTAGTGTGGTGGAGGTAGTCAGGTGTGTCAGTCATCAGGGACACACAGTATGGGTACCACACAACCAGGTTAATGGCCATATTAAACTCATTACAATTTGACTAGTTTGCGCTTGCCTAATATTTCCAAATATTTTCAGGTCATTTTTCATTGAAATTAGTTAACGTGAGGGACTTCATTGTGCCATATTCTCGTAAATATTTTTAACGGTATTATTATATATTATATATCGTGCCGTATAATAATAATAATAATAATAATAATAATAATAATAATAATAATAATAATAATAATAATAATAATAATATCTTTATTTACTACAAGTACATGTACAAGGTATATAGTCCTAGTTGACATCCGTGACATACTACTATATAGAAAGTCCCTTGTTATGCTGAGCATTTCGGGTAAATTAGGTCAGTTTTGTCCCAGGATGCGACCCACACCTGTCCACTAACACCCAGGTATCCATTTTACTGATGGGTGAACATGGACAACCGGTGTAAAAACACGTTCGATGTTTCCATCCCTTTGCCGGGAATCGAACCCGAACCCTCACCGTGTAAAGCGAGAGCTTTTGCCACCAGGTCACTAGGCACCGTGGCTTAAATACCAACGCTCTTCTTGCCGAATAAGTCAAGCGAAAATTTGTGTATGCAATAATTTCGCAAAAATCATTCTGAACCTAACGAAAAAAATATATTTAATTGTGTTTGTAACTTGCAAACTTATATACAATTTATTTAGTTGGATTAGGTTAAATTAAATTATGTTTGTTATAATAAGGTTAGGTAAGTTTTCTAAGGTTCTTTTGGAATAAAATTATTAAGTTTTACATTAACATAAATGAAGAAAATATATCTTTAAACGTATAAGAGAAATTTTTAAAAAGGACTTGTTTTTTAAATGAGTTCTTGCTGACCAGTTTTACCTATTATGCACGACATATATATATCAGCCAAAAACCTTTGTTTTCCACCATTCAACTCTAATTTTTACTACACTACTTTCTAATATTCGATTCTACTTTCAACCATAAAACTTCACTTTCTACCCCATAACTCTACTTTTAACAATACATTTCTATTTTCTACCACTAAATTCTACAAAAAAATCTACTTTCTACCATATAAATCTGTTTTGTACCATCTAACTCTACTCCCTACTATACAACTTTCCACGATACAAGTCTGTTTTTCTACCCACCCGTGTGTCTCTTCCAGGAAATGTTCCCCTCCTCATCTACACCATCAGACTGACAAACTTAACCAAACACTCCGACAGCGAGTGTATTCTCCCGCGAGCGACTAACTACCAATTACCTCGGATGGTTGTTTGCCAGCACCAGCAACAACAGTCCAATCAGTCATTATCACCCCTCCCCAAGTCATTAAATTACCCTTAACCTCCCTTTCCCTTTTACCTGTGGACGGTGACCAGGAGCTGTAATTACCAGCCAGGTTAATTACAAGTTTGACCGCCGCCAAGTTCAAGAAAATTACCGTGTGTGTGTATTCAGGTGGGAGCGCTAGAGCCGTAGGGGGTCATAGAGCGCCTGGGTAATGGCAGGTAATCATGTTTGATCCAGACCTACTCTCCCTTATCCTCCAGCCAAAGTAAACTTAATAACAACTGCACAATTCAGAACAGCCTCCCACCTGGCATCAGGGGGATTACCAATAGACCCCTGGCTGCCTTCGAGAGGGAGCTGGACAGATAGCTGAAGTCAGTGCCCGATCAGCCAGGCCGAGGTTCGTGCGCTGGACTACGTGCGGCCAGCAGTAACAGCCTGGTTGATCAGACCCTGATCCACCGGTAGGCCTGGTCAAGGACTGATCCGCGGGGCGCTGACCCTGGGAACACCCTCCAGGTAGACTCCAGGTAGCATGGGTTCAGAACATTTTGCAACTGCTGGGTGTATATGCCACGGTCTGGGAGACACCAGAAGACAGACAAAACACAAATATAGTTCACAATGTCTCTACAACAGCCTTCAACAAGAACGACAGTGAGCGCACATAATGCATGCAAAAGTGCGCAGATGGATACTGAGCTTCCAAACAAGGAGAAAACACAAGCAAATCAGAGGCTGCTACAGTGAAAAGTTGTGTTCTTGAGAGCACAGTAATCACTCCACTTCTCATTCTCATACTTGATATATACAGGAGTATAAATTACTAACACAATATCATACTGTGCAGACAATACCAGGATTTGTATGAGAGTGGCGTCCGTTGAGGACGCAGCAAACCTTCAAGCAAGTCTTCCAGTGCGCCACTCAATATGATGTTTAACGAAAACAAATTTCAGTTACTCAGCCTATGTTAAGATTAAGAAAATAAAAACTGGACTGGAGTACAATACTAAATTGAATCCCTCACTGAAGGGAAAATTTAATACATTTGGGAGTGAAAATGTCGGAGGATTTCACACCTGTGAAAAAAAATGACAGGTTAGATAACTAGAACACTGAACCAAAACAGAGCTGGAGAACATAGAGAACCCTCATTGCTTGTATTTCTGTAAATCAGTGAAAGACCTAAATTACTGGGAACGCTTGAAATCCCTCGAACTGTACTCCTTGGAACGAAGGTGAGAAGATACATCATAATCCACACATGGAGAAATTCTGGAGGGACTGGTCCAAAACCTGCATATTGAAATCACTGCTTATGTAAGAAAGAAGCTTGGCTGATGGTGCAAAATATCTTCAATGAAAGCAGGAACCCAATGATCAAAGAGAAAACTTGTTAAGAGTAAAAGGGAGCTAGACTTTTCAGCGCTCTACCTTCATGCATAAGGGGCATAACCAACACACCCCTGGCTGTCTTCAACAGCCTGACAATTTCCTTAAGTCAGTTCCTGATCAGCCAGGCTGGGACACTTTCGTGACTTTTCACATTATCAAGGAAGTGCATAATATATCACTTGTGTACTGTGATCTTTATATATATATATATACACATATATATATATATATATATATATATATATATATATATATATATATATATATATATATATATATATATAAAAGAAAAATAAGGATAAAAGTTATATAAAAGTTGTATGGAGGAGGGGGAAGGCAGTAGGCGTGGCCTGCAGGCCAGTGTAACGCTGCTCGTCAAGACAGCTTTTGGCAACCACCCAGGCGGAAGGAAAAGGCATTATGGGTAATCCTGGTAAATGGTACCAAGTTCAGAGGCTGACATGGCAGCAGGCTCCCTACCAGGCAAAAATATATTTATATATATATATATATATATATATTATATATATATATATATATATATATATATATATATATATATATATATATATATATATATATATATATATATATACAAAACAACCACTCTGAAAGAATAGAGAAATTCCAAGCGCTTTCGTGACTACTCACATTATCAAGGAACTATCATAGTTCCTTGATAATATGAGTAGTCACAAAAGCGCTAGGAATTTCTCTATTCTTTCAGAGTGGTTGTTTTGCATATTCTGAAATCACCTGTTTACTGTGATCTTATTGCATGCATATATATATATATATATATATATATATATTATATATATATATATATATATATATTATATATATATATATATATATATATATATATATATATATAATGTCGTGCCAAATAAGTAAAAATTGCTATTTTGGCTTAAATAGCAATGGGCTTCTTGCTGAATAGAGCAAGTGAAAATTTGTGAACGCAATAATTTCACAAAAATCATTCTGAATCTAACGAAAAATATATATATTTCAATGTGTTTGTTTATTATTAAATTATTGTAAACTTATCTAAAATATATTTAGTTGAATTAGGCTAAATTAAATTGTGGTTATTATTATAAGGTTAGGTAAGTTTTCTAAGGTTCTTTAGGTACAAAATTATTTTTTTTACATTAACAGATCTACTGTTTTTTACATTAACAGATCTACTGTTAAAGCTCCTGGGCCGAGGGATTAAGTTCAGTTGGGTGCCTCTGACGGAATGTAATACAGAAAGTTTTACCTTCGAATCTTTCCTATTAAGAGGTCTGGCTTAGCCTGGACGGTAGAAAGCGTCAAACTGTCAATTTACAGACCACGGTTCGACCCCCCTCGTCCACCCCTTCTGTTTATTAATCTACAATTTTTATTACAACTTAATTTGAGTTCATATATTTATATACGAAAAACAGACTTTTCGTGTTGCAATCAACACATCATCAGTAGCTCGTAATATTGTAGAAATAAGTAGGAAGTCCTAGTAGATTCGTTCAGGGTCATGACTCTCTCCAGAATAATGGAAACTGGTGCTGCCCGGCTGATGAGTGCCAGGTGCCAGACGATGAAGGTAGTATATATAGTGCCAGGTGCCAGAGGATGAAGGTAGTATATATAGTGCCAGGTACCAGAGGATGAAGGTAGTATATATAGTGCCAGGTACCAGAGGATGAAGGTAGTATATATAGTGCCAGGTACCAGAGGATGAAGGTAGTATATATAGTGCCAGGTACCAGAGGATGAAGGTAGTATATATAGTGCCAGGTACCAGAGGATGAAGGTAGTATATATAGTGCCAGGTACCAGAGGATGAAGGTAGTATATATAGTGCCAGGTACCAGAGGATGAAGGTAGTATATATAGTGCCAGGTACCAGAGGATGAAGGTAGTATATATAGTGCCAGGTACCAGAGGATGAAGGTAGTATATATAGTGCCAGGTACCAGAGGATGAAGGTAGTATATATAGTGCCAGGTGCCAGAGGATGAAGGTAGTATATATAGTGCCAGGTACCAGAGGATGAAGGTAGTATATATAGTGCCATGTACCAGAGGATGAAGGTAGTATATATAGTGCCAGGTACCAGAGGATGAAGGTAGTATATATAGTGCCAGGTACCAGAGGATGAAGGTAGTATATATAGTGCCAGGTACCAGAGGATGAAGGTAGTATATATAGTGCCAGGTACCAGAGGATGAAGGTAGTATATATAGTGCCAGGTGCCAGGTACCAGAGGATGAAGGTAGGATATATAGTGCCAGGTGCCAGAGGATGAAGGTAGTATATATAGTGCCAGGTGCCAGAGGATGAAGGTAGTATATATAGTGCCAGGTACCAGAGGATGAAGGTAGTATATATAGTGCCAGGTGCCAGAGGATGAAGGTAGTATATATAGTGCCAGGTACCAGAGGATGAAGGTAGTATATATAGTGCCAGGTGCCAGAGGATGAAGGTAGTATATATAGTGCCAGGTACCAGAGGATGAAGGTAGTATATATAGTGCCAGGTACCAGAGGATGAAGGTAGTATATATAGTGCCAGGTGCCAGAGGATGAAGGTAGTATATATAGTGCCAGGTACCAGAGGATGAAGGTAGTATATATAGTGCCAGGTACCAGAGGATGAAGGTAGTATATATAGTGCCAGGTACCAGAGGATGAAGGTAGTATATATAGTGCCAGGTACCAGAGGATGAAGGTAGTATATATAGTGCCAGGTACCAGAGGATGAAGGTAGTATATATAGTGCCAGGTACCAGAGGATGAAGGTAGTATATATAGTGCCAGGTACCAGAGGATGAAGGTAGTATATATAGTGCCAGGTACCAGAGGATGAAGGTAGTATATATAGTGCCAGGTACCAGAGGATGAAGGTAGTATATATAGTGCCAGGTACCAGAGGATGAAGGTAGTATATATAGTGCCAGGTACCAGAGGATGAAGGTAGTATATATAGTGCCAGGTACCAGAGGATGAAGGTAGTATATATAGTGCCAGGTACCAGAGGATGAAGGTAGTATATATAGTGCCAGGTGCCAGAGGATGAAGGTAGTATATATAGTGCCAGGTACCAGAGGATGAAGGTAGTATATATAGTGCCAGGTACCAGAGGATGAAGGTAGTATATATAGTGCCAGGTACCAGAGGATGAAGGTAGTATATATAGTGCCAGGTGCCAGAGGATGAAGGTAGTATATATAGTGCCAGGTACCAGAGGATGAAGGTAGTATATATAGTGCCAGGTACCAGACGATGAAGGTAGTATATATAGTGCCAGGTACCAGAGGATGAAGGTAGTATATATAGTGCCAGGTACCAGAGGATGAAGGTAGTATATATAGTGCCAGGTACCAGAGGATGAAGGTAGTATATATAGTGCCAGGTACCAGAGGATGAAGGTAGTATATATAGTGCCAGGTACCAGAGGATGAAGGTAGTATATATAGTGCCAGGTACCAGAGGATGAAGGTAGTATATATAGTGCCAGGTACCAGAGGATGAAGGTAGTATATATAGTGCCAGGTACCAGAGGATGAAGGTAGTATATATAGTGCCAGGTGCCAGAGGATGAAGGTAGTATATATAGTGCCAGGTACCAGAGGATGAAGGTAGTATATATAGTGCCAGGTACCAGAGGATGAAGGTAGTATATATAGTGCCAGGTACCAGAGGATGAAGGTAGTATATATAGTGCCAGGTACCAGAGGATGAAGGTAGTATATATAGTGCCAGGTACCAGAGGATGAAGGTAGTATATATAGTGCCAGGTACCAGAGGATGAAGGTAGTATATATAGTACCAGGTACCAGAGGATGAAGGTAGTATATATAGTGCCAGGTACCAGAGGATGAAGGTAGTATATATAGTGCCAGGTACCAGAGGATGAAGGTAGTATATATAGTGCCAGGTACCAGAGGATGAAGGTAGTATATATAGTGCCAGGTACCAGAGGATGAAGGTAGTATATTAAACACAAGTAGAGACAGGCCAGTCCCTTAACACTGATTATGTAGTAATTACCTTGTAAACATAACATTAATAACATGTCAATTATCACAGAAAACTATCAGACTTTAATATATTTTGCTATAAAATAATTTAAATTTTAATTTTGTCATTTGTTTCAGGAATTTTCCTAATATAATATTCACCCACATCAAATGTACTTAACGATATTCAGTCCAAACAACTCAAGAATCAAATGCCATATTCAGCCGTGCCCTGAGTTGCAATAACACTGAACAATGGTCAGAAGCCAGAGTCCTGGTTCCTTGTTCCTTTTGGCCTTAAAGAAAAATTTTAGACTCTGCGATTATGAAATTTGATAAACATTCACTATACAATAATAGATTTGGATGGTTCAATCTTGACTCATTTATAATTGAGGCCATTGCACATAAAATTAAGCTAGATTCTTATACGAATGCCCTTGACTGTAATTAATATCATTGTTCCACACGGATGAACTGAGGCTCACCTAGTGTCTGTTCACCTGTTCTTTGTGTTAGACCTGCGTCTGCTAATGAGTTGGGTGGGGTTGACCTTATCATATATAGATACAGTGTGGAGGAATTAAGAAATTCGGATGTGTCTATGTTTTGATCCTGTGTAAACTAGAGACGACCCTCTCTCCTTGCTCTGAGTCGTCCCTTGATCCATTTTCTTTTAATCCCATTTCCTGGTTGGATAACAATGGAATTAGTTTTTCACAATAATTTACAGAAAGATACACTCTCATTGATTAGAATTAAATATTTTTGTTTAAAAACAATAAACTACCAATTCCATGTTAAGTACATTTGATGTGGGTGAATATTATTTTCGGAAAATTCCTGAGATAAATGACAAAATTAGAATTTTAAGTATTTTATAACGAAATGTTTAGTCTGATAATTTGTGATAACTGACATGTTACTAATGTTATGTTCACAAGGCCATTACTACATAATCACTGATTAGGGACTGGGCTCTCTCTTTCTACTAGTGTTTAATATATTACCTTCACCCTCTAGCACCTGGCACTAATCAGCCGGGCGGCACCAATTTCCATTATTCTGGACAGAGTCGTTCCCCTGAACGAATCTGCCTGGACTTTCTATTCATTTCTGCAACATTGCAAGCTACTGATAATGTGCTGACTATAACCTGAAAGGCCTAGAGCTATTATTCAACTCTCCGTGAGGGTATTTTGCATCTTCTGTTGCTCGTTTTGTGATTGCATATATATACACACAGATAATTACAGTAATGCATCGCTTAATGACGGGGATACGTCCTGAGAAATGCATCGTTTGGAGATTTCGTCGTTGTGCGAACCTCATAGAGTGTACTTACACAAACCTATATGATCTAGTCTACTACACACCTCGGTTAAATGGTATATTTTTTCATCATAGATTTGCTTGTAAGCAGATTATGCACCATGAACATTTCTCTCTATTACTGAAAACCTTTGGATTTGGGATCCAGGTTTTCAAACTTTTTATAGAGCTTGTTGAGGTCTATAAAAGCTTCTGCTAAACCTTTCACTGCGAATTTTTACTGGGGGCTGTTCTTTGTCTTCTCCTGCCGGGGCCATGATGAACAAAACAACACGAGATTAAATGATGCACAGGGGGAAAATGATGCTATCAATAAACGAGGTAAAGACGAGATGCACGAGGCTGCTGCTGCTGCCGGCCTAACAACCCCAGTGAAGGGTTACTTTACAGTAAATATTCTTTTGTAAGTAGAAAGAGTACACTCTAGAATAACGATAAAAAGCATAGCAAACATATAAACTAGTAACATAGTGCTTTATTATCATTTTGGAAAATTTTGATAATTTTCTGTGATTTGTGTATTAAATGATAGGAAAGTAATGTTTATGTAATAATACAGGTGTGTGGTGTTGATGTGAATTTTAAAAGGTAATAAGCCACAGGAGAACCAACATCCCCTATAATTTCTTTATTTATAGTAATCAGTTAATTAAAATGTAATTGTTGTAATGTTGGAAAAGCTAATATTCTGAAAAGGAAAATGTATTACACACCTGGAAATGTCACTGAATTTAAATAAATGCATGTGTAAAAGATGAATATTTAATGACGGGGGGAAGCCTTGGAAGATGGCGGAGTGTGTACACTGTACACACGAGTGCAGTAATTATTAGAGAATCATCGAAGCTGACAAAAAATATTATCAGCCGAATCTGATAACGAACGGATAAAGGAAGTAAAAATGCATCTGCAAGTGAACAGATATATAGTGTAATCAACAAAATAAGACTGATAAGGCTGCAAAACGAGACGTGGTGTAAACTGAATGAGGAACTGTATCACCGCGTACACTGCAATAATTTATGTTCGCCTCCCAGTGTACTGAACCTTACACAACAGGTAAGGTAGATAGTTATTGGCCAATATTAGTTGCCGTCCTGTCAGGGAGGCGTTAGGATGTATCACCCATAGAATAAATGGGTGTCTTCTACTGTTTTCTAATTATGTGGTAATTACGAAATGTCAAGCCACATAGTTTCTTTTATCATTGTTATAAAGTCCACAGCCTAATTTGCCAGTGTCACTGGCTTAAATTTTCGTAATAAATATTCAGAAACTATATGTTCCTAATCTAGGGTCCCGAAGTGAATTAAGGAGCTGAGATGGTGGGCACTGAAGGAGTGACAGTGTTGTGACCCAGTGTCACTGAAGGTGGGACAGTGTTGTGACCCAGTGTTACTGAAGGAGGGACAGTGTTGTGACCCAGTGTTACTGAAGGAGGGACAGTGTTGTGACCCAGTGTTACTGAAGGAGGGACAGTGTTGTGACCCAGTGTTACTGAAGGTGGGACAGTGTTGTGACCCAGTGTTACTGAAGGTGGGACAGTGTTGTGACCCAGTGTTACTGAAGGTGGGACAGTGTTGTGACCCAGTGTTACTGAAGGTGGGACAGTGTTGTGACCCAGTGTTACTGAAGGTGGGACAGTGTTGTGACCCAGTGTTACTGAAGGAGGGACAGTGTTGTGACCCAGTGTTACTGAAGGAGGGACAGTGTTGTGACCCAGTGTTACTGAAGGTGGGACAGTGTTGTGACCCAGTGTCTCTGAAGGTGGGACAGTGTTGTGACCCAGTGTTACTGAAGGAGGGACAGTGTTGTGACCCAGTGTTACTGAAGGTGGGACAGTGTTGTGACCCAGTGTCTCTGAAGGAGGGACAGTGTTGTGACCCAGTGTTACTGAAGGAGGGACAGTGTTGTGACCCAGTGTTACTGAAGGAGGGACAGTGTTGTGACCCAGTGTTACTGAAGGTGGGACAGTGTTGTGACCCAGTGTTACTGAAGGTGGGACAGTGTTGTGACCCAGTGTCTCTGAAGGTGGGACAGTGTTGTGACCCAGTGTCACTGAAGGTGGGACAGTGTTGTGACACAGTGTCACTGAAGGAGGGACAGTGTTGTGACCCAGTGTCACTGAAGGTGGGACAGTGTTGTGACACAGTGTCACTGAAGGAGGGACAGTGTTGTGACCCAGTGTCACTGAAGGAGGGACAGTGTTGTGACCCAGTGTCACTGAAGGTGGGACAGTGTTGTGACCCAGTGTCACTGAAGGAGGGACAGTGTTGTGACCCAGTGTCACTGAAGGTGGGACAGTGTTGTGACCCAGTGTCACTGAAGGAGGGACAGTGTTGTGACCCAGTGTCACTGAAGGTGGGACAGTGTTGTGACCCAGTGTCACTGAAGGTGGGACAGTGTTGTGACCCAGTGTCACTGAAGGTGGGACAGTGTTGTGACCCAGTGTCACTGAAGTCCCCCACATGTTCGTTTAGGTGTGTCAGTTGTCGCCAGTTACGTGGGTGAAGGTTAACTTAGGACTGTCTGCTTACCTGGAGGTTACCTGGAGGTTATTCCGGGGATCAACGCCCCCGCGGCCCGGTCCACGACCAGGCCTCCCGATGGATCAGGGCCTGATCAACTAGGCTGTTACTGCTGGCCGCACGCAGTCCGACGTACGAGCCACAGCCCGGCTGATCCGGCACTGACTTTAGGTATCTGTCCAGCTCTCTCTTGAAGGCAGCCAGGGGTTTATTGGCAATTCCCCTAATGCTTGATGGGAGGCTGTTGAACAGTTTTGGGCCCCGGACACTTATGGTGTTTTCTCTTAGTGTACCAATGGCGCCCCTACTTTTTATTGGCGGCATTTTGCATCGCCTGCCCAGTCTTTTACTTTCGTAGGGAGTGATTTCTGTGTGCAGATTTGGGACCATTCCTTCCAAGATTTTCCAAGTGTAGATTATGATATATCTCTCCCTCCTGCGTTCCAACGAGTACAAGTCAAGTGCTTCCAAGCGTTTTGCTTGTTAAGTTCATCCACATAATTTCTTACAAGTATTATGTACTGTACATAATTGTATGTTCTATACTTTCATACAACTAGCAGTAGGCTTGCTAACACCACCGTCGTATATGCGGTCCGTCGTTGACCGAAACGTCGTTATGCGGCATATGAATGTACATGTATATATGTATACACTGAAAGAGACATACTTGTCTCAGTGTATATATCCAGTGTACCATCACTTGAAGGATACCGGACACTGTATACAACGAACTAATTTAAAAATACAAATTACTTTCTTGTAATTCTATAGTTAAAAAAAAATTGTGGAGTCTTGTGATGCACATCACAGTTGTGATGCACATCACAGTTGTGATGCACATCACAGTTGTGATGCACATCACAGTTGTGATGCACATCACAGTTGTGATGCACATCACAGTTGTGATGCACATCACAGTTGTGATGCACATCACAGTTGTGATGCACATCACAGTTGTGATGCACATCACAGTTGTGATGTGATGTTTGTTACTTATAACGTACAGTGTAACTCATGATCTTAAGGATAGTGAAGGTGGTGGTGAAGGTGAGTCATGTGGTGGTGGGTCAGGTGGTGGTGGGTTATGTGGTGGTGGGTCATGTGGTGGTGGGTCATGTGGTGGTGGGTCAGGTGGTGGTGGGTCATGTGGTGGTGGGACAGGTGGTGGTGGGTCATGTGGTGGTGGGTCATGTGGTGGTGGGACAGGTGGTGGTGGGTCATGTGGTGGTGGGTCATGTGGTGGTGGGTCATGTGGTGGTGGGTCAGGTGGTGGTGGGTCAGGTGGTGGTGGGTCAAGTGGTGGTGGGTCATGTGGTGGTGGGTCATGTGGTGGTGGGTCATGTGGTGGTGGGTCATGTGGTGGTGGGACAGGTGGTGGTGGGTCAGGTGGTGGTGGGTCAGGTGGTGGTGGGTCATGTGGTGGTGGGTCAGGTGGTGGTGGGTCAGGTGGTGGTGGGTCAGGTGGTGGTGGGTCAGGTGGTGGTGGGTCAGGTGGTGTTGGGTCAGGTGGTGGTGGGACAGGTGGTGGTGGGTCAGGTGGTGGTGGGTCAGGTGGTGGTGGGTCATGTGGTGGTGGGACAGGTGGTGGTGGGTCAGGTGGTGGTGGGTCAGGTGGTGAAGGTGAGTCATGTGGTGGTGGGTCAAGTGGTGGTGGGTCAAGTGGTGGTGGGTCATGTGGTGGTGGGTCAGGTGGTGGTGGGTCATGTGGTGGTGGGTCAGGTGGTGGTGGGTCATGTGGTGGTGGGTCATGTGGTGGTGGGTCAGGTGGTGAAGGTGAGTCATGTGGTGGTGGGTCATGTGGTGGTGGGTCATGTGGTGGTGGGACAGGTGGTGGTGGGTCAGGTGGTGGTGGGTCAGGTGGTGAAGGTGAGTCAGGTGGTGGTGAGGGTGGGTCAGTCGGTGGTGAGGGTGGGTCAGGTGGTGGTGGGTCAGGTGGTGATGTGTCAGGTGGTGATGAGTCAGGTGGTGGTGGGTCAGGTGGTAGTGGGTCAGGTGGTGGTGGGTCAGGTGGTGGTGGGTCAGGTGCTGAAGGTGAGTCAGGTGGTGGTGGGTCAGGTGGTGAAGGTGAGTCATGTGGTGGTGGGTCAGGTGGTAGTGGGTCAGGTGGTGGTGAGGGTGGGTCAGGTAGGTGGTGAGGGTGGGTCAGGTGGTGGCGAGGGTGGGTGGTGAGGGTGGGTCAGATGGTGGTGAGGGTGAGTCAGGTGGTGGTGAGGGTGGGTCAAGTGGGTGGTGAGGGTGGGTCAAGTGGGTGGTGAGGGTGGGTCAGGTGGTGGTGAGGGTGAGTCTAGTGGGTGGTGAGGGTGAGTCAGGTGGGTGGTGAGGGTGGGTCAGGTGGTGGTGAGGGTGAGTCAGGTGGGTGGTGAGGGTGGGTCAGGTGGGTGGGTCAGTTGGTGGAGAGATAATGAGTCTTGAGTCATCACTGGCCACCTCAGGCACTACTACAAGTCTAAATTGCACACTTGAAATAATGAGGGGTGAAGGAGGGAGAGGGGTCAGTGGGAGAGGGAGGGAGAAGGGAGAAAAAGAAGGGCGAGGAAGATGGTGAGGGAGAGAGAAAGGTGAGAGGGAGAGTGCGATAGCCTGGAGCACTCACACACGTGACACACACACACACACACACACACGCACAAGCACACACACACACACACACACACAGTGATGGACGTAAATACCATACACAGTTTCAAGAGACGGTATGACCTCAAGGAGGCCAGAAACTAGTAATTAGGGTCGACGATACTCAAAATTCGGTGCCGGGAGCCATGAATCGGCCCCCGCAGAAAGAGATAGGCGAGTACACTGTCTTGCCCTTGCCGAGGACTCTGTAACACTCTGTAACACACTGTAACACTCTGTCACACCTTCCAGCTCCATCCCCAAACATCTTACTGCTTGGTGATTTCAACCTAAGGCATACAAAATGGAAGAATGTAGCGAATAATGTTATAGCTGAAACAATCCCCGGAGGTAGCGCAGATGAAAGGTCACACACACATGAGCTACTAAGTCTCTGCGATAAACACACCTTAAGCCAGCAGATAGTGGAGCCAACAAGACTAAAAAACACACTTGACCTTATCTTCACAAATAATGAGGACCTGATAAGAGACATAAGAATATCAAAAGCAACTAATTCCAATCACAACCTAATCGAAGTCCAGACGTACATGCATAGGGGTCCTGATCAGCAGAATGCATGTACCTGTGAAGGTGTCTTCACAAAATACAACTTTAACAACAAGAACATCAACTGGGACCAGGTAAACCATGTACTAAATGAAACCTGTTGGGAAGATATCTTAAATGACATGAATCCAAACCAGTGCCTTGAAAGGATCAACTTCCTGGCAGCTGAAGCATGTTCTAGGCATATTCCCCAAAGAAAGAAGAAGAGCAGGAGTAAACTGGAGAGAGAAAGATGCTCCCTCTACAGAAGACGACGAAGAGTCACTGAGCTCCTCAGGAATGTTAGAATATCTGATACATGAAAGGAGGCGCTGACCAGGGAAGTGGAAACTATCGAACTTAAGTTAAATGACTCTTACAGGAACCAGGAGAGACAGGAGGAGCTTAAAGCTATTAGTGAAATTGAAAGAAATTCGAAATATTTATTTTCATATGCCAAAAAACAAAGCAAATACCACATCTAGTATTGGGCCCTTACTCAGACAGGATGGGACTTACACAAATGACAAAAAGGAAATGAGTGAAATACTGAAATCCCAGTAGGACTCTGTGTTTAGTGAGCCACTAATCAGTCTGAGGATCGATGACCCAAATGATTTCTTCATGAATGAGCCTCAAAACTCCATAAATGTATGCCAGATTTCCGACATTACCCTAACTCCGATAGACTTCGAAAAAGCCATTGACAACATGCCCATGCACTCAGCCCCGGGCCCAGACTCGTGGAACTCTGTATTCATTAAGAACTGCAAGAAACCCCTCTCACGTGCCCTAAGTACACTATGGAGAAGGAGCTTGGACATGGGTGAAATTCCACAGTCACTTAAAACAACGGATATAGCCCCACTCCATAAAGGTGGCAGCAAAGCATTAGCTAAGAACTATAGACCAATAGCTCTGACGTCCCACATCATAAAAATCTTTGAAAGAGTGCTAAGAAGCAGGATTGCAAATCACCTGGATTCCCAAAATCTGCACAATCCAGGGCAACATGGGTTCAGGGCAGGTAGCTCCTGCCTCTCACTACTACTGGATCACTATGATATGGCCTTGGAAGCACTGGAAGAAAATCAGAATGCAGATGTAATATATACAGACTTTGCAAAAGCATTTGACAAATGCGATCATGGCGTAATAGCGCACAAAATACGTGCTAAAGGAATAACTGGGAAAGTGGGGAGATGGATCTTCAACTTCCTAACAAATCGAACACAAAGAGTAGTGGTCAATAGAGTTAAATCGGAGGCTGCCATAGTGAAGAGCTCTGTTCCACAAGGCACAGTACTCGCCCCCATCTTATTCCTCATCCTCATATCAGACATAGACATATATACACCACAGCACCGTATCATCCTTTGCGGATGATACTAGGATCTGCATGAAGCTGTCATCTGCTGAGGACGCGGTTAACCTCCAAGAAGATATAAACAAAGTTTTCCAGTGGGCAACGGTAAACAATATGATGTTCAATGAGGACAAATTCCAACTACTCCGTCATGGAAAACTGGAGGAGATAATAACTAGAACAGAGTATAGTACAAACTCTGGCCATGCAATAGAGCGGAAAAATAATGTAAGGGACCTGGGAGTAGTAATGTCTGAGGATCTCACTTTCAAGGATCACAACAGTGCCACGATCACAAGTGCAAAGAAAATGATAGGATGGATAATGAGAACGTTCAAAACGAGAGATGCCAAGCCAATGATGATCCTTTTCAAATCACTTGTTCTCTCTAGGCTGGAATACTGCTGTACATTAACATCTCCATTCAAAGCAGGTGAAATTGCAGATCTAGAGAGTGTACAGAGATCCTTTACTGCACGTATAAGTTCTGTCAAGCACCTTAACTACTGGGAACGCTTGGAAGCACTTGACTTGTACTCGTTGGAAAGCAGGAGGGAGAGATATATCATAATCTACACTGGGAAAATCATGGAAGGAATGGTCCCAAATCTGCACACAGAAATCACTCCCTACGAAAGTAAAAGACTGGGCAGGCGATGCAAAATGCCCCCAATTAAAAGTAGGGGCGCCACTGGTACACTAAGAGAAAACACCATAAGTGTCCGGGGCCCAAGACTGTTCAACAGTCTTCCACCAAGCATAAGGGGAATTACCAATAAGCCCCTGGCTGCCTTCAAGAGAGCTGGACAGATACCTAAAGTCAGTGCCGGATCAGCCGGGCTGTAGCTCGTACGTTGGACTGCGTGCAGCCAGCAGTAACAGCTTGGTTAATCAGGCCCTGACCCACCGGGAGGCCTGGTCATGGACCGGGCCGCGGGGGCGTTGATCCCCGGAATAACCTCCAGGTAACCAGGTTGTAACACTAATATGATTACAACACCACTGTAACACTGTTATCATTGTAACATTATAACATCGTAACGCTGTGACATCACTGTAACACTTACCATTGTAACAATATAACGTCGTAACACTGTAACACCATTGTAACGTATCACATCAGTGTAAAAGTGACATATTTGTTGTAACACCGCTGCTGTTAAAGGAAACAGATTAAAACATGATCAATGTTTGTTTTATGTTTGTGTGTGATAATGTTTTTGTTAAGTGTTTGTGTGTGACGAGACTGTTATGTTTGGTGTTTGGTTGTGACGAGACGCTTGTTTGTTATGTTTGTTTGGTGTTTAGTTGTGACGAGACGCTTGTCTTATGTTTGTTTGGTGTTTGTGTGTGACGAGACTGTTATGTTTGGTGTTTGGTTTTGACGAGACGCTTGTCTGTTATGTTTGTTTAGTGTTTGTGTGTGACGAGACGCTTGTCTGTTATGTTTGTTTGGTGTTTGTGTGTGACGAGACGCTTGTCTGTTATGTTTGTTTGGTGTTTGGTTGTGACGAGACGCTTGTCTGTTATGTTTGTTTGGTGTTTGTGTGTGACGAGACTGTTATGTTTGTTTGGTGTTTGGTTGTGACGAGACGCTTGTCTGTTATGTTTGTTTGGTGTTTGGTTGTGACGAGACGCTTGTTTGTTATGTTTGTTTGGTGTTTGGTTGTGACGAGACGCTTGTTTATGTTTGTTTGGTGTTTGGTTGTGACGAGACGCTTGTTTGTTATGTTTGTTTGGTGTTTAGTTGTGACGAGACGCTTGTCTGTTATGTTTGTTTGGTGTTTGGTTGTGACGAGACGCTTGTCTGTTATGTTTGTTTGGTGTTTGGTTGTGACGAGACGCTTGTCTGTTATGTTTGTTTGGTGTTTGGTTGTGACGAGACGCTTGTCTGTTATGTTTGTTTGGTGTTTAGTTGTGACGAGACGCTTGTCTGTTATGTTTGTTTGGTGTTTGGTTGTGACGAGACGCTTGTCTGTTATGTTTGTTTGGTGTTTGGCTGTGACGAGACGCTTGTCTGTTATGTTTGTTTGGTGTTTGGTTGTGACGAGACGCTTGTCTGTTATGTTTGGTATTTGGTTGTGACGATTCTCTTGTGTATTATGCTATTGTCCTGCCCGCTCCTCTGTTTCCCCCTCCCCCCCTCCTCCTTCCCAACCATCTCCCACTCCCCCCTACCCTTACCTTTTCTCTCTCCCTCTCCAATTCTTTCCTCTTCCCTCCTCAACCCCCTCCTCCTCCGTCCCCTTCCCTACCCTCTCCTCTTCCTTCCCCACCCTCTCCCCCTCCCCTACCTCTCCTCTCCCCCCTTCCCCCTCCCATTCACTATTTCGAATTTATTAGGCAGAGTCATGAGTCAGAGGAGAGTGGCCATAGTGACACCAGCAGTGCCATCAGTAAGTACAGGTGGCACTCAGCGAGAGAATGGCACTGCCTAAGAGGCAACGTTTCACCCCCTCCCAACATGTGCGAAACAGTCCCCCACGAGGCGGTACTCTGAGGAAATGTGTCGCCAGACACCCATAACTGGACAACTATTAATTATTCTTAAAAAAAAAAGGACATTTTTTCCTGTGTTTCGATCCTGGGCGAAACATCGCGGACGTCGTCGCTCGCGACAAGACTCTCTAGTCACCGCCAGCGACGCGTCGCCACATAATTTTTTTCCTTCAATTTCCGAAGCGTTTTTTTTCTCTCATTAACAAAAGAAGAGAATTAAGATGACAATGTTGATTAATTATGCTGAGTGCCCCTGGGGGAGGGGTGGCACCCCGGGGGGGACGCTGGTGCCCCTGGGGGAGGGGGTGCCAGCGCTCCTCCACCAGGGGGAAAAAGCTCTGGTGTCCCTTGGGGAAAAGCTCCTATGCCCCTGGGAGAAAGGAGTTGGTGCCCCTGGGAAGATATGTGCTGGTTCCCCGGGGAGGGATATGCGCTGGTGCCCCGGCGCAGATAACAGCTTTCAAGACACAAATCACATCGCAAAAGCGACTACGATAGCCCAAATTATAAGGTTCAGGGTGAAAGAATTTACGTATAGGAGTTTCGTCCCTTACATAGTTACGAGACGGCGGCGCTGCTGTCGCCTCTGGCTGTGTGAAAGACAGAGGGGAGAAAAAACATGGAGGCTGTTAGCATACAAAACGATTTACACCCTTCATATAATTAAGTCTCATTAACCTTAAACATAAAGGAGGACTATCGCCCTTAATAACCCAGGTGACACAGCACTCTCTTCACTCACCCACTTTACCACCTAACAATAATCTAAGAGTTCTGAAAGCCAAAGGGTCAATAATTCATGACGCTAAGGTAGGATTCACGTCTTTAAAGGCTCCGGTGGTTTGGCACCCTCCTGGCACCGTCATGGTGGCACTGAGGTGATAATGAAGGCAGAAAAGAATCACTGTTATGTATTGGCTCCATTAAAATTTTTTGCACAGTAAACTCGGTTGAAACCAGACTGGTGGAGGCGTTATTAAAATTCTGAGTCACAAGGAAGACTTGAGGAGGTGGAGTGGTGCTGTTCTGGGTCTCAAGGAAGACTTGTGGAGGTGGAGTGGTGCTGTTCTGGGTCTCAAGGAAGACTTGAGGAGGTGGAGTGGTGCTGTTCTGGGTCTCAAGGAAGACTTGAGGAGGTGGAGTGGTGCTGTTCTGGGTCTCAAGGAAGACTTGAGGAGGTGGAGTGGTGCTGTTCTGGGTCTCAAGGAAGACTTGTGGAGGTGGAGTGGTGCTGGTCTGGGTCTCAAGGAAGACTTGTGGAGGTGGAGTGGTGCTGGTCTGGGTCTCAAGGAAGACTTGAGGAGGTGGAGTGGTGCTGTTCTGGGTCTCAAGGAAGACTTGAGGAGGTGGAGTGGTGCTGTTCTGGGTCTCAAGGAAGACTTGTGGAGGTGGAGTGGTGCTGGTCTGGGTCTCAAGGAAGACTTGAGGAGGTGGAGTGGTGCTGTTCTGGGTCTCAAGGAAGACTTGAGGAGGTGGAGTGGTGCTGTTCTGGGTCTCAAGGAAGACTTGTGGAGGTGGAGTGGTGCTGTTCTGGGTCTCAAGGAAGACTTGTGGAGGTGGAGTGGTGCTGGTCTGGGTCTCAAGGAAGACTTGAGGAGGTGGAGTGGTGCTGTTCTGGGTCTCAAGGAAGACTTGAGGAGGTGGAGTGGTGCTGTTCTGGGTCTCAAGGAAGACTTGTGGAGGTGGAGTGGTGCTGTTCTGGGTCTCAAGGAAGACTTGAGGAGGTGGAGTGGTGCTGTTCTGGGTCTCAAGGAAGACTTGTGGAGGTGGTGTGGTGCTGTTCTGGGTCTCAAGGAAGACTTGTGGAGGTGGAGTGGTGCTGTTCTGGGTCTCAAGGAAGACTTGTGGAGGTGGTGTGGTGCTGTTCTGGGTCTCAAGGAAGACTTGTGGAGGTGGTGTGGTGCTGTTCTGGGTCACAAGGAAGACTTGAGGAGGTGGAGTGGTGCTGTTCTGGGTCTCAAGGAAGACTTGTGGAGGTGGTGTGGTGCTGTTCTGGGTCTCAAGGAAGACTTGTGGAGGTGGTGTGGTGCTGTTCTGGGTCTCAAGGAAGACTTGTGGAGGTGAAGTGGTGCTGTTCTGGGTCTCAAGGAAGACTTGTGGAGGTGGTGTGGTGCTGTTCTGGGTCTCAAGGAAGACTTGTGGAGGTGGTGTGGTGCTGTTCTGGGTCTCAAGGAAGACTTGAGGAGGTGGTGTGGTGCTGTTCTGGGTCTCAAGGAAGACTTGTGGAGGTGGTGTGGTGCTGTTCTGGGTCTCAAGGAAGACTTGTGGAGGTGGTGTGGTGCTGTTCTGGGTCTCAAGGAAGACTTGTGGAGGTGAAGTGGTGCTGTTCTGGGTCTCAAGGAAGACTTGTGGAGGTGGTGTGGTGCTGTTCTGGGTCTCAAGGAAGACTTGTGGAGGTGGTGTGGTGCTGTTCTGGGTCTCAAGGAAGACTTGAGGAGGTGGTGTGGTGCTGTTCTGGGTCTCAAGGAAGACTTGTGGAGGTGGAGTGGTGCTGTTCTGGGTCTCAAGGAAGACTTGTGGAGGTGGTGTGGTGCTGTTCTGGGTCTCAAGGAAGACTTGAGGAGGTGGTGTGGTGCTGTTCTGGGTCTCAAGGAAGACTTGTGGAGGTGAAGTGGTGCTGTTCTGGGTCTCAAGGAAGACTTGAGGAGGTGGAGTGGTGCTGTTCTGGGTCTCAAGGAAGACTTGTGGAGGTGAAGTGGTGCTGTTCTGGGTCTCAAGGAAGACTTGTGGAGGTGAAGTGGTGCTGTTCTGGGTCTCAAGGAAGACTTGTGGAGGTGAAGTGGTGCTGTTCTGGGTCTCAAGGAAGACTTGTGGAGGTGAAGTGGTGCTGTTCTGGGTCTCAAGGAAGACTTGAGGAGGTGGAGTGGTGCTGTTCTGGGTCTCAAGGAAGACTTGTGGAGGTGAAGTGGTGCTGTTCTGGGTCTCAAGGAAGACTTGAGGAGGTGGAGTGGTGCTGTTCTGGGTCTCAAGGAAGACTTGTGGAGGTGAAGTGATGCTGTTCTGGGTCTCAAGGAAGACTTGTGCAGGTGAAGTGGTGCTGTTCTGGGTCTCAAAGAAGACTTGTGGAGGTGGAGTGGTGCTGGTCTGGGTCTCAAGGAAGACTTGTGGAGGTGGAGTGGTGCTGTTCTGGGTCTCAAGGAAGACTTGTGGAGGTGGAGTGGTGCTGTTCTGGGTCTCAAGGAAGACTTGTGGAGGTGGAGTGGTGCTGGTCTGGGTCTCAAGGAAGACTTGTGGAGGTGGAGTGGTGCTGGTCTGGGTCACAAGGAAGACTTGTGGAGGTGGAGTGGTGCTCTTCTGGGTCTCAAGGAAGATTTGTGGAGGTGGTGTGGTGCTGTTCTGGGTCTCAAGGAAAACTTGTGGAGGTGGAGTGGTGCTGTTCTGGGTCTCAAGGAAAACTTGTGGAGGTGGAGTGGTGCTGATCTGGGTCTCAAGGAAAACTTGAGGAGGTGAAGTGGTGCTGTTCTGGGTCTCAAGGAAAACTTGAGGAGGTGAAGTGGTGCTGTTCTGGGTCTCAAGGAAAACTTGAGGAGGTGAAGTGGTGCTGTTCTGGGTCTCAAGGAAAACTTGAGGTGGAGTGGTGCTGATCTGGGTATAGTCTTCCTTTCTCTCAATATACGATGCCTCAAGTAACATACAATACCTCAAGTAACATACGATGCCTCAAGTAACATACGATGCCTCAAGTAACATACGATGCCTCAAGTAACATACGATGCCTCAACATACGATACCTCAAGTAACATACGATGCCTCAAGTAACATACGATGCCTCAACATACGATACCTCAAGTAACATACGATACCTCAAGTAACATACGATGCCTCAAGTAACATACGATACCTCAAGTAACAACGATGCCCCAAGTATCATACGATGCCCCAGATGATTACCTGGAGGTTATTCCGGGGATCAACGCCCCCGCGGCCCGGTCCATGACCAGGCCTCCCGATGGATCAGGGCCTGATCAACTAGGCTGTTACTGCTGGCCGCACGCAGTCCAACGTACGAGCCACAGCCCGGCTGATCCGGCACTGACTTTAGGTATCTGTCCAGCTCTCTCTTGAAGGCAGCCAGGGGTTTATTGGCAATTCCCCTAATGCTTGATGGGAGGCTGTTGAACAGTTTTGGGCCCCGGACACTTATGGTGTTTTCTCTTAGTGTACCAATGGCGCCCCTACTTTTTATTGGGGGCATTTTGCATCGCCTGCCCAGTCTTTTACTTTCGTAGGGAGTGATTTCTGTGTGCAGATTTGGGACCATTCCTTCCAAGACTTTCCAAGTGTAGATTATGATATATCTCCCCCTCCTGCGTTCCAACGAGTACAAGTCAAGTGCTTCCAAGCGTTCCCAGTAGTTAAGGTGCTTGACAGAACTTATACGTGCAGTAAAGGATCTCTGTACACTCTCTAGATCTGCGATTTCACCTGCTTTGAATGGAGATGTTAATGTACAGCAGTATTCCAGCCTAGAGAGAACAAGTGATTTGAAAAGGATGATGCCCTGCAATACGACATACAAGTGACCATTACTGGTAATGAGACTTTACTGTGTTAGTCATCACCCTGGGAAATGATCCCAGCTGCTCCTCCCAGCATCTCTCCTCCCTCATCTCCCTCTCTCATCTCCCTCACCACACCCTCTCTCCTCATCTCCCTCACCACACCCTCTCTCCTCATCTCCCTCACCACACCCTCTCTCATCTCCCTCACCACACCCTCTCTCCTCATCTCCCTCCCCACACCCTCTCTCATCTCCCTCACCACACCCTCTCTCCCCATCCCCTCCCCACACCCTCTCTCATCTCCCTCCGCACATCATTTCCCACGAGTGATGACCAAGGTAATATTAATTTTACATCTTGGCTTCATCTCATCCCGGGATGGTAATATCAAGCTAATCTTCCAGTATTTGATCTCCCTCATATTACCTCGCTAGAATTTTTCCTTAACCGCGAGTCTTTGGGACTTGTTTCTTCAAGCACGAGTCTTTGGGACTTGTTTCTTCAAGCACGAGTCTTTGGGACTTGTTTCTTCAAGCACGAGTCTTTGGGACTTGTTTCTTCAAGCACGAGTCTTTGGGACTTATTTCTTCAAGCACGAGTCTTTGGGACTTGTTTCTTCAAGTACGAGTCTTTGGGTCTTGACTCTTCAAGTACGAGTCTTTGGGACTTGATTCTTCAAGTACGAGTCTTTGAGACTTGATTCTTCAAGTACGAGTCTTTGGGACCTGTTTCTTCAAGCAGAAGTCTCTGGGACCTGCTTCTTCAAGCAGGAGTCTCAGGGACCTGCTTCTTCAAGCAGGAGTCTCTGGGACCTGCTTCTTCAAGCAGGAGTCTCTGGGACCTGCTTCTTCAAGCAGGAGTCTCAGGGACCTGCTTCTTCAAGCAGGAGTCTCAGGGACCTGCTTCTTCAAGCAGGAGTCTCAGGGACCTGCTTCTTCAAGCAGAAGTCTCAGGGACCTGCTTCTTCAAGCAGAAGTCTCTGGGACCTGCTGCTTCAAGCAGGAGTCTCAGGGACCTGCTTCTTCAAGCAGGAGTCTCAGGGACCTGCTTCTCCAAGCAGGAGTCTCTGGGACCTGCTTCTTCAAGCAGGAGTCTCAGGGACCTGCTTCTTCAAGCAGGAGTCTCAGGGACCTGCTTCTCCAAGCAGGAGTCTCTGGGACCTGCTTCTTCAAGCAGGAGTCTCTGGGACCTGCTTCTTCAAGCAGGAGTCTCAGCGACCTGCTTCTTCAAGCAGAAATCTCAGGGACCTGCTTCTTCAAGCAGAAGTCTCTGGGACCTGCTGCTTCAAGCAGGAGTCTCAGGGACCTGCTTCTTCAAGCAGGAGTCTCTGGGACCTGCTTCTTCAAGCAGGAGTCTCAGGGACCTGCTTCTCCAAGCAGGAGTCTCTGGGACCTGCTTCTTCAAGCAGGAGTCTCAGGGACCTGCTTCTTCAAGCAGGAGTCTCTGGGACCTGCTTCTTCAAGCAGGAGTCTCAGGGACCTGCTTCTTCAAGCAGGAGTCTCTGGGACCTGCTTCTTCAAGCAGGAGTCTCAGGGACCTGCTTCTCCAAGCAGGAGTCTCTGGGACCTGCTTCTTCAAGCAGGAGTCTCAGGGACCTGCTTCTTCAAGCAGGAGTACCTCCCTGGATGGTCGCTGTCCACCAACCTCCTGTCAGAGTGCAAAACGTTTAACAGTCTTCTGTTCCACTGTTATCTGACCAAAGAGGTGATACGGCGCCTTGGTAATAGCAGGTAGCTAGGTGTGATCTGATGAAGGAGAGGCAGATTTCCTAAGATCAAGATCCTTTCTGCTTGGAAGGTCTGTATTATAGGATTAGATCCATCCATAGTTTCACGAACAGGTATGATAGGGCTCCCGCAGCCAGTGGCGGCCACCGGAGTTGCGGGACCAGGCGCTAGGATTGTAACCATATACCGGTGAATATATATACATAGCTGAGCACGCATATGCATACACAATCACACAAGTACATACATACACATACCCCATACAAACCAAGTGTCTATCGACAAGTGTCTTTGACAACTGGTAACTAACACACACACACACACACACACACACACACACACACACACACACTAGCAAAGAGGCTGGGCTAGGAGCTGTGTATCGACCCCTGAAACCACGAGTACACACACACACACACACGCACACACACACACACACACACACACACACACAGCCTATAAACATTAAAGATATTTATATTGTGCCTCGAAGTAGCTAATTTATTGTGAACCCCATATCCATCATGTGGAGGGTAGCACAAGAGGATACCCATCCTGTGGAGGGTAGCACAGGAGGATATCCATCCTGTAGAGGGTAGCACAAGAGCATATCCTTCCTGTAGAGGGTAGCACAAGAGCATATGGATACATAAAGGTCTATGTGTCAGGCCCTAAAAGGGTTAAAATCAATACATCTGGAGTTATATCTACAATACTGAAGATGGTATTGAAACTATTAAAAATTAACCAGACACATCCTGGGTACAGGAAAAAGGGAGAACATAGTCGTAGTGTGTAGCAAAGATCTACAGCGACCCACTGCACACCAGCCAACTACCAGCCAACTACCAGCCAACTACCAGCCAACTACCTGCCAACTACCAGCCAACTACCTGCCAACTACCAGCCAACTACCAGCCAACTACCTGCCAACTACCAGCCAACTACCAGCCAACTACCTGCCAACTACCAGCCAACTACCTGCCAACTACCAGCCAACTACCAGCCAACTACCTGCCAACTACCAGCCAACTACCAGCCAACTACCTGCCAACTACCAGCCAACTACCAGCCAACTACCTGCCAACTACCTGCCAACTACCAGCCAACTACCTGCCAACTACCTGCCAACTACCTGCCAACTACCAGCCAACTACCTGCCAACTACCAGCCAACTACCTGCCAACTACCTGCCAACTACCAGCCAACTACCAGCCAACTACCAGCCAACTACCTGCCAACTACCTGCCAACTACCAGCCAACTACCTGCCAACTACCTGCCAACTACCTGCCAACTACCAGCCAACTACCTGCCAACTACCAGCCAACTACCTGCCAACTACCAGCCAACTACCTGCCAACTACCAGCCAACTACCAGCCAACTACCTGCCAACTACCAGCCAACTACCAGCCAACTACCTGCCAACTACCAGCCAGCTACCAGCCAACTACCTGCCAACTACCAGCCAACTACCTGCCAACTACCAGCCAACTACCAGCCAACTACCTGCCAACTACCAGCCAACTACCTGCCAACTACCAGCCAACTACCAGCCAACTACCTGCCAACTACCAGCCAACTACCAGCCAACTACCTGCCAACTACCAGCCAACTACCAGCCAACTACCTGCCAACTCTAGAATATATAAAAACAATTAATTTCAACCATAGATCACTGAGAGATAAAAACTCACTTCTGGAAGTGGATATACTGTGAAAATCCCAGGATAAGTGATTATTCTTTTGTATTTATAAAACACGAAAATCTTCAGCTTATTCAGTGTTTGAGACATATTCTGTTTCCAACGTTACAATACAAATTTACACTAGTGTCACCGATTCATTCTCACATTACAAAAACCGTGATACAACTCAAAATCCATTTTTCACATATTGCAATCCGTGTCCACTAAACTTCATGTCATGGGCCAGGAGGGTGAGCAAATTTAGAAGAAAGGGGAAATATCCCCACTATTTATGAAGAAAGGTAAGCATGGATGAGTGAGAGAAGGAAGTTGGTGGTTGCAGAAAACAAGCAACAGTAAGCAGGAGTGTGAAGGAGGTGAAGGGCAGCAGGAGGGTCATCAAGCAGGAGCCGAGGAGCTGACCCTGTTGGGACCAGGTTGGTGTGTGACCTTGATTTGGCCACAATCCAGAAAGAGATCTGATCCATACTTAAAATTCCATCATGTGGGTAAGATATATAGATAGATAGATAGATAGATAGATAGATAGATAGATAGAGAGAGAGAGAGAGAGAGAGAGAGAGAGAGAGAGAGAGAGACGGAGGGAGGGAGGGAGGTTGTAGAACTTGAAAAAGGTCATTTATTGCTCTTTACGATTAGAAAGGTTAAGTCTTCCCAACCCTACACAACTACACACACACACACACACACACACACACACACACACACACACACACAGGAATATCAGCAGGTACATTTTCAGTCTCAGGGCAGCTGGGAAATGGAATGAACTGGATGTGGAAGTTTCAAGGGTAGATATGATAGGCTTCAGGAGGCCAGAAACCAATAATGTGTGGTTTCTGGAGAAAATCGCTCGAACATTACTCGACAAAGCTTCAGAAGGGGACCAAGCTCGTCTCCTAGCAGTGAAGGCAATATATGCTGGAGATTTCCACCTGGCTGTCCCTAATTCCTTCTTGGGGACTCGCCTCGACCCTTAGGGCATTCACATTGGCGTAGTTCTTTTCCTGGCATCAGTAAGTCACAGAAAACAGCAGATGCGGCAGTGCGTCATGGTCAAGCCAGGCATGCGTCAGAAGGAAAGTATGCAAGACATGAAGACGTCAACGATATCAAGCGAAGCCTCACCACAGCAAGTTCTCCAGCAGAACAGTAACTTTAGCCTAGCAGACCAGATGGCAGCCGGAAGCGTCAGGATGGAGTCACAATGCTACCCTGGAAAGACAGTTTACAATAAATTGCGAGGACTCCACCTGTGCGTGTGCTTTACCTGACATCACACAACACTGAAGCTGAAGGAGATGGGCGGTGCTGCCAGTTTCACAGACACCCAGAAGATCAACAAATACAGCGACCTGCCACTGTGCTATAACTTCCTTCAAGGAGACTCGGAAACCATTGGAGCGTGGGACGAGTTTTTATGTGACTTTTTGAAGGAATTATTATAGGTGAATAACTTGTCAAGTGAAACCAAGGAACCCAGAGTGACCAGCGACCATGTGCTGCGATCCAGAGAGGAAATGCCTGCAGCATATATATATATATATATATATATATATATATATATATATATATATATATATATATATATATATCATGCAAGAATCGCGAACAAGCGACACAAGATGCAAAATAAGGCAGGATTTTTTCTGCCGAGTAAGAAGAGTGAATACCATAAATCTGCGAAAAATAATTTGAGCAAAACGAAAAATTATACATCATTGATTTTAAGTAATTATTAAATAAATTTCAACTGACTTATGATATATTTAGTAGAATTTGGCTTAACAAATTAAGTTAAGTTAGTTTATATATCTAAGTTAGGCTTGGTCGAATTTTTTTTTTTAATTATTTTCAATGAAAAAATATATCCATCAATCTTGAAAAGAAAATTGGTCACAGACCGGGCCGCGGGGGCGCTGACCCCCGGAACTCTCTTAGTATGCCTTCATGGTACAGTTTTAGGTTCTAGGATTGGCTTTACACAGGTTCGAATCCCCAATTCCGTTTGGCGAGTTCTCTAAAATCGTGTCATTACGAATCCGCGTAACGACATGATTTGGCTATTTGATTACCGTTATAACCGCGGAGTGTCCCAGAACACCCGCAATAATTGTCCAGATGGGACAATATTAAGTTAGAATACTGACAGGTCATTCTCATTGATTCGTTGGTTAATGGGGTTTAAAGCCTATCTACTATACCAGGGTCATTAAGGCTGCACGTCACCTGTTCACCACCACCCCAGAATACCGTAATCCCTCTAGCGTTTATTATAGCAAACTCTTGGTATGTATACACTGAGAGACATACACCTCAGGGTATATATATACACCTTGTTAAATTCTTATTACGTTATGTTATGTTACATTATGTTATGCTTCTCTTAGGGGTTGAGTGTATATACCTTGAGTGTATATACCCTGGGAGATACACATCTCACGGTGTATATACCCTGGGAGATATACATCTCACGGTGTATATACCCTGCGAGATACACATCTCACGGTGTATATACCCTGGGAGATACACATCTCTCGGTATATATATGCACTGTGACAACCATGAAGATGAGTCATGGATGAAGTCTACCGACGGTGCTGCCTGCCTGGAACTGTCGACTTTGCAAGAGAATGACATTATGCAGGTAAGAAGGCAACACAAGCATCAGCGCAGGCAACACAAGCGTCAAGAACAGGAAACACAAACGTCACATCAAGTAACACGAGCGTCAAGAGCAAGCAACACAAGCATCACAGCAGGCAACAGAAGAATCACGGCAGGCAACCAAAGCGTCACAGTAGGCAACAGAGGCATCGCAGCAGGAAACACAAACGTCACAGCAGGCAACAGAGGCGTCACAGCAGGAAATACAAACGTCACAGCAGGCAAAAGAGGCGTCACAGCAGGAAATACAAACGTCACAGCAGGCAACAGAGGCGTCACAGCAGGAAATACAAACGTCACAGCAGGCAACAGAGGCGTCACAGCAGGCAACAGAGGCGTCACAGCTAATACGCATCACCTGTCACCTGGAATTAAATTGTGACAAGAGACAGGTGCGCCTTCATCAGGAGGTAATCACGCTGTTGATAGGAGGGAGTGATGGTAGTGGTAGTGGTAGCGATTGTGGTGGTAATAGCAGTGATTATGGTAATGGTAGTTATGGAACTGATATTATCTCATTATTTTTTGTGTCACGACCCCAGCCACACAAAAACAGATGTGCATCCACATGTAGATTTTTTTTAAATCCTCTGCCCGATGAAATAGGCCGAAGGGAATCTCGTAATTTATGAGTTTTGGGTAAGTCATACACGCGTGCTGCTCCCGGCTTGTTGGGGAACATGCACAAAAATTCTTACCCTGGTGTATGTGTGTTGCAAGACTTGTCGTGGTTTAGTGAGGAAAACCTTGGCTAACTTATTTATAAATACATTGTTATTACTTATTATTATTATTATTATTATAATTATTATATTTAAAACCAAGAGCTAACCTATAAATAAATTATAACCATACTTTTTATAGGGGTGGACCGGTAAGCCAGCGGAATGCCTCGGTCAGATGACCAAAAGTTCCAGCTACGGGTCATCATATGACTCAAGATCCGCTTCAGAAAACATTTGTCCTGTTTCCGAACATATCTTACCTGACTTAACTTGTTTACATTGTGAAGGAATTAAAAGATCGTAGAGTATCGTTCACCTTGGAATTGTATGTTACCCAAAATCTCATAACTCAAAGAGTTCCTCCTTAAACCTACCTCGTTGTTGACTAAGACACACTGTGCAACTCTGGGTATCTTTATTCTGGAGACGTGTCTTCAACCAGTGACTATCAATCCAATACAGAAGTTACCTGAAGGTGTTAAAACTGAAGACAGTACAAGACGAGGTAATAAGTCCCTCAACTTAGATGATGCTCACCACCGTAATATTGTTGATTTTGAAACATAAGACGGAAGTTGAAGGCTTATATTAGTGTGTTAGATGAGGTGCAGTAGTCTAGGCATAATCAGCAGGTACTGGCAGACTGCCACCCACTACCAGGAATCTAACACAAGACCTCTCCAACCTCCTAGACACTATCAGTCCTATTCACCTCTTAACCATTCGTGTGATATATCTGACAAGATTAAGAACACTAACATCAAGAACAAGGAACTCATCATTTATGATGTCACATCTTGCTAAACAAGGTGGCGCTATATCTCGCTAAAAGGTCACCGATGATCTGAACTTTCTTGCTCTATCTAAGGATTTCCTCGACATTAATAAATATTCTCAAACTACTTTTGTGTCCCGCAGCTCAACTGCTAGAGCACTCAGCTCAAAAACTGAGGTCCGTGATTGGTTCGATCCACGATACGGGTGGAAACAACAGGACATGTTTCCTTAAGATACCTGCTGTCCCTGTTCACCTAACACTAAAATAGGTACCTGGGTGTTAGTCGACCGGTGTGGGTCGCATCCTGGGAACAAAACTGATCTAATTTGCCTGAAATGCTCTGTATAACCAGGGGTTTCTATATACTCGCAGTAGTATGTCACTGATGTCAGCTATGTCTGCATACAGCCTAGTAACAGCCTAGTTGATCAGGCCCTGATCCATCGGGAGGCCTGGTCATGGACCGGGCCGCGGGGGCGTTGATCCCCGGAATAACCTCCAGGTAACCTCCAGGTATACATTGAACGTGTACTTCTAAAAATAAAGATTATTATTATTATTATACATATCTGTATTTAAACATCCTTTACAATCCTCCATGGGTACGTTGACACAATAAATTCGATATACGAATTTGTCAGTAGTAGTATGTACTGTGTACTATACTGTTAAATCCGTTACCTTATAGAGAGGCTCCCTGGCTAGCTGTGACGTCACGAGTCCTGCTCATTTGAAACGCCTGCCTCAGGCGTCTGCCCTCAATTCCCGTAGAGACCTATAGACCTATAGACTGGGCTCATCACTTCTCGCCATATTATAGGCTACCAAGACATCCAACGAGTGTATTACTTCTCCCAGTATCTCCCTAAGAACCCACACAACAAATCAATTACTATACATCTACTGTATAATGTCTAATTATACAGTTGTTTTATCGTTCAAGTACTACATCACAAACTGTATCAGACGTTCCCCTCAAGGAAGGTTCCTTGATGTTGGTGAGGGGCTCTTGATTTAGGGAATTGGATCTGTGCTCCAGTTCCCCAAATTAAGCCTGAATGCCTTCCATATCCCCCCCCAGGCGCTGTATAATCCTCCGGGTTTAGCGCTTCCCCCTTGATTGTAATAATAATAATAATGTATCAGACGTCAACTAGTTTCAAACTATCACAAGCAACACTCGAGAGGCCAAAATAGTCCACCAAGACGATGATAATTTTCTCGCTAGCAAAGAAAAACGTCGAGAGAATCATTTAAATATATTAAGATCCAGGTGGGAGCGTGGAGGTGCTCACTCATGTCTGTTGAACGTGAAGAAGTGTCTCTGGGAGAGTAACATGACCAACCCAACTACACTGTGCGCTGCTCTCACTCACCCTCACGGGTTAAACACCCTAAAATAATAATTTTATTATACTACTATTACTACCATTTCTACATCTACTATTACTACTATTATTACTATTTCTACCACTACTATATTATTACTACTACT
>NC_091335.1:21373094-21380594 GCF_038502225.1 Cherax quadricarinatus | reverse complement strand
ACCCAGCAAGTCGTGTCCCCATTACCCAGCAAGTCGTGTCCCCATTACCCAGCAAGTCGTGTCCCCATTACCCAGCAAGTCGCACCCATTACCCCGAGACAGGCAGCAGCAGACTGCTATAGAGAGGTCATTAAGATTCACCTGGTGTGTGTCATAGCCCTTCAGACTCGCAACCCCCTCCCAGATGGTCCTTCACGGCCCTGCTGTCTGCTGAGACTCTCGCCCATACGTGCCCAGTGACACCTGGCACTATCTTGGCCCTTACCGTGGCACTGGGAAGGGTAAGGGGTGGTGGTGGTGCCTTCATTGTGTTAGAGACAACATTCAACTTCTCAAGACTTTATTAAGCAATTAAAGCCAATGTGCCTTTTGTATTTTTTACCACCAAAAAAAACAATAGCCGGATGTCACTTTTTTATTGTTATTATAATTCTCTGCAGGTTATATACATCGAGAGGCGTGTATCTCTCAGTGTATATACATCGAGAGGCGTGTATCTCTCAGTGTATATACATCGAGAGGCGTGTATCTCTCAGTGTATATACATCGAGAGGCGTGTATCTCTCAGTGTATATACATCGAGAGGCGTGTATCTCTCAGTGTATATACATCGAGAGGCGTGTATCTCTCAGTGTATATACATCGAGAGGCGTGTATCTCTCAGTGTATATATACACCCATAGGAGTGTATCTCTCAGTGTATATATACACCGATAGGAGTGTATCTCTCAGTGTATATATACACCCATAGGAGTGTATCTCTCAGTGTATATATACACCGATAGGAGTGTATCTCTCAGTGTATATACATCGAGAGGCGTGTATCTCTGTGTATATACATCGAGAGGCGTGTATCTCTCAGTGTATATACATCGAGAGGCGTGTATCTCTGTGTATATACATCGAGAGGAATGTATCTCTCAGTGTATATACACCGATAGGAGTGTATCTCTCAGTGTATATACATCGAGAGGCGTGTATCTCTGTGTATATACATCGAGAGGCGTGTATCTCTCAGTGTATATACATCGAGAGGCGTGTATCTCTCAGTGTATATACATCGAGAGGCGTGTATCTCTGTGTATATACATCGAGAGGAATGTATCTCTCAGTGTATATACACCGATAGGAGTGTATCTCTCAGTGTATATGTACACTGGAGGCCTGGTCACAGACCGGGCCGCGGGGGCGTTGACCCCCGGAACTCTCTCCAGGTAAACTCCAGGTAAACACCGATAGGAGTGTATCTCTCAGTGTATATGCACACTGGAGGCCTGGTCACAGACCGGGCCGCGGGGGCGTTGACCCCCGGAACTCTCTCCAGGTAAACTCCAGGTAAACACCGATAGGAGTGTATCTCTCAGTGTATATATACACCGATAGGAGTGTGTCTCTCAGTGTATATATACACTGAAAGAAGAGTATTTCTCAGTGTATATACACACTGAGAGTTTACGTCAATCCCTATTTTATGTCTTAAAGTCCTCGTGACAATGGCAAACAGGCAACACGCAGCGTTAATGACACTAAGTAGTCAACAGACTTTACACTACCAACCAATTAACATCATGTTTAATATAAACGCTTCGAAATGATTACATGTATTAGCTTTTAGCTCTGGGAAAAGCTTCAGCATACATTAGCATTTCCCTCTCGGGAAAAGCAAGGAGAGTTCGCTGAAGATTACTCCGAGATGTTGACCTAAATCAGCCTGGGAGGAGGTCACCTCTCAACGAGACAATTGGAGCGTCTAGTCCATCAGGGGGTAATTACTGGTGGGTGATAATAAAGAGGGCAATAAGCGTGCGGACCGTGCAATCAGGGGCAGCTTGTCAACTGCACACTACCAATTACACATACCTTATCTTTCTCCCATTGGCCAATTATCAGCCTCCTCTCGATCCACAGCAACTAACTGCCGAGAATAAATCAGTTCCGCCTCATCTGCAACAACCAACAACTCTTTACGTCACTCTCTCAGGTAGCTGGGAGGGAGCCTCCAGCCTCAACGTGCAGATGCAGCAGTTGCAAGACATTTGCAAGACATCAATTGCGGGACATTATCGCTGGCACACAGCTGGAAGCCTCTCACGTCTTGCTTGCTGGACAAGACAGACACTTCGACTCCATACCAGAGGCAATTTCCTTTTCAGACAACTAGAAGGTAAACAATCGTAAATCTTTAAACCGTGAAATTCAAATGAACTAGGCATTAAGCATGTTTATTTTTCTAGTTGTTGTTATATTGGTCTTAACACAGGCAGAGGGAGAGAGAGAGAGAGAGAGAGAGAGAGAGAGAGAGAGAGAGAGAGAGAGAGAGAGAGAGAGAGAGAGAGAGGTCTTGCCTCCAGGAAGTATTACAAACACAGGTACAAATAAAACGTGATCGTAAGTGAAGTCACCAGCCAAGGAACGCACCAGGAGCAACAAAGGTTAGGTAAAGTTTGTCAGGAAACAGGATTAGTGTTTCCTGAAGCGGATCTTCGTCATATGATGACCCGCAGCTGGAGCTTTTGATCATCTGACCGAGGCTTACCCTGGCTTACTGGCCCACCCCTTTAAAAATTATGGTTATGGAAGTGTGCAACTAAGTCAAAGACAAACACCAAGGAAAGTTTTTTCTGAGTACCTGTATAGTCAACAACAAATATTTGCAATACAGAGTGCATTGAAGCAGCAGTTTAGGCAGATACCATAACAATGAGAATTACAATAACTGAGAGAGCAAAGCGACTTCGAGTCATTTCTATTGGCTGATAACTCGCACTAGAGAGACCAATATGTGTACTCAACCTGTTAGTGAGAGACTGACTCCAGACATGGGTATAAGTACAAAGTCAATTCAACTGGAGTCAACCCTTCATCCTGACTGGTTGTTTCCCTTAGCAGCTACTCACAACTACACCGCCATAACTGGTAGCTCGTCTAGTACAGAGGCAATGCAACAAGTGGTTGCATTGTCAGATAAACTGCACTGTACTGGGCGCACCCCACAAACAGTATCTAAACTTCAAGCGTTAATAAAGTTGTCTTAGTTTGCATCCCACAGAAGCTTGAGCAGATCTATAGTCCACTATGATACCATTAACGTAGATAAGCACATTTACGGAGCAACTTGCAGTGTGAACAGACTGATGTTGTGGTAGCCAGGCTTAGGCTTGGTTACGAATACTTACTGATGTTGTAGTAGCCAGGCTTAGGCTTGGTTACGAATACTTACTGATGTTGTAGTAGCCAGGCTTAGGCTTGGTTACGAATACTTACTGATGTTGTAGTAGCCAGGCTTAGGCTTGGTTACGAATACTTACTGATGTTGTAGTAGCCAGGCTTAGGCTTGGTTACAAGTACTGACTGATGTTGTGGTAGCCAGGCTTAGGCTTGGTTACAAGTACTGACTGATGTTGTAGTAGTCAGGCTTAGGCTTGGTTACGAATACTTACTGATGTTGTAGTAGCCAGGCTTAGGCTTGGTTACAAGTACTGACTGATGTTGTAGTAGCCAGGCTTAGGCTTGGTTACAAGTACTGACTGATGTTGTGGTAGCCAGGCTTAGGCTTGGTTACAAGTACTGACTGATGTTGTAGTAGTCAGGCTTAGGCTTGGTTACGAATACTTACTGATGTTGTAGTAGCCAGGCTTAGGCTTGGTTACAAGTACTGACTGATGTTGTAGTAGCCAGGCTTAGGCTTGGTTACAAGTACTGACTGATGTTGTAGTAGTCAGGCTTAGGCTTGTTTACGAATACTTACTGATGTTGTAGTAGCCAGGCTTAGGCTTGGTTACAAGTACTGACTGATGTTGTAGTAGCCAGGCTTAGGCTTGGTTACAAGTACTGACTGATGTTGTAGTAGTCAGGCTTAGGCTTGGTTACGAATACTTACTGATGTTGTAGTAGCCAGGCTTAGGCTTGGTTACAAGTACTGACTGATGTTGTAGTAGCCAGGCTTAGGCTTGGTTACAAGTACTGACTGATGTTGTAGTAGCCAGGCTTAGGCTTGGTTACAAGTACTGACTGATGTTGTAGTGGCCAGGCTTAGGCTTGGTTACAAGTACTGACTGATGTTGTAGTGACCAGGCTTAGGCTTGGTTACAAGTACTAACTGATGTTGTAGTAGCCAGGCTTAGGCTTGGTTACAAGTACTGACTGATGTTGTAGTAGCCAGGCTTAGGCTTGGTTACAAGTACTGACTGATGTTGTAGTAGTCAGGCTTAGGCTTGGTTACAAGTACTGACTGATGTTGTAGTAGTCAGGCTTAGGCTTGGTTACAAGTACTGACTGATGTTGTAGTAGTCAGGCTTAGGCTTGGTTACAAGTACTAACTGATGTTGTAGTAGCCAGGCTTAGGCTTGGTTTCAAGTACTGACTGATGTTGTAGTAGTCAGGCTTAGGCTTGGTTGCAAGTACTAACTGATGTTGTAGTAGTCAGGCTTAGGCTTGGTTACAAGTACTGACTGATGTTGTAGTAGTCAGGCTTAGGCTTGGTTACGAATACTTACTGATGTTGTAGTAGCCAGGCTTAGGCTTGGTTACAAGTACTGACTGATGTTGTAGTAGCCAGGCTTAGGCTTGGTTACAAGTACTGACTGATGTTGTAGTAGCCAGGCTTAGGCTTGGTTACAAGTACTGACTGATGTTGTAGTAGCCAGGCTTAAGCTTGGTTGTAAGTACTGACTGATGTTGTAATAGCCAGGCTTAGGCTTGGTTACAAGCACTTCTGGCAGTCTGGCAGACACACAGATGATAATCAAACTAGATGTGGCCAGTCTAATACTAGTAAATCTTATGATCACTTTCTTGAACACTATTCAGTCTTACGGTCACTTTCTTGAACACTACAGACATATAAAGAAAATATCCTAACCAAGCTTGCACTCTGATGTAACATAAACCGCTAAAACTTTTTTGGGCCTAGTTTCTAAGCCTTTTGTTTATCCATATGCTCTTGCACTACCCTCCATAGGATGGACATGGCGTGCACGATAAACTAGCCACTTAGGAGACATAATCTAAAAAAAAAATGGATTTCGATCAAGATACCATCGCCTCCCATCACCACACTGCAGAACGGAGCACAAAACACAACGCCAACACCACAGCATAACACTATCACCACCACAACATACCATAACACCAACAACACTCACTACCACGATACAAACATATTTTTATCCTCCATGTAGGCTAGCGACCAACCCGCCACTCCTCCCTCTGCATACATGAATAGAAATGAACAACAAGGGTCACTCTTCCCTGCCCCCTTAATCTCTGTCAGCCTTCTTCAGTCCCCATTCAGTCCCTATCAGCCCTCTTCAGCGCTTAGAATTCTTTTGTCAGCCCTTTCTTAACTTTTCAGCATAAGCTACACCGATGTATTTATTTTTTAAGTAGCATATATGCATCTTTTAGCCAGAAATTGAGGTTTGTCAGAAATGCTTGAAACTGTACTGAATAATACTGATCTGAGTAGAGAAAATCTGCTATACTTAGCCTTTGCTAATATTATATACACCATACATATGTATTAAAATTTATGTATTTGTGCACACTATAGATTTTACGATTTATATATTACACGCTGGCTAAAAACTAATGCAAAAAAGCTTAACATCTTATTTTAGTTTAGTAAGTTGCTGTTTTAGCTCTGCTGATTTTGTAATACAACTGAAGGAATATATTAGTTGTATGTCTGCTGATTAATACTGTGTGTATGGTGCCTGCTGGTCACGTGGTTCGTATCACACGTCCACTGACATTTACACTGACTGAAATTTCGAGTTAAATACTGAACATTAAAGTGGTATGAAATACCGACAGATTGTTAGGTAAGACACATATGCAACAGTTAGGTATCTTTATTTCGAAACGTTTCGCCTACACAGTAGGCTTCTTCAGTCGAGTACAGAAAGGTTGATAGAAGCAGAAGATACTAACTGTTGCATATGTGTCTTACCTAACAATCTGTCGGTATTTCATACCACTTTAATGTTCATTCTGTCAGACACTGCAACACAAGGGTATCTTGGTACAGACCACTTCGACAACCTCTTCTAGTGAGAACGGCTGGGTTTGAGAAGGACCTGCCCTCCCAAAGCAACCTACGTCTCACCTCCTGGCACTATATAAAGGCCCCATTCTGTCACTTCAACTTCATATTGTTTCAGACAACGGAACAATGCTCTTCTCCAGACTGAGGGACTGACCACCTCAAAACTTTAAGGGTGATGGACTGATTACATCGTCTTCAAGTATCTTCTGCTTCTATCAACCTTTCTGTACTCGACTGAAGAAGCCTACTGTGTAAGCGAAACGTTTCGAAATAAAGATACCTAACTGTTGCATATGTGTCTTACCTAACACGAGTTAAATACTCGAATTTAAAGTCCGTGGAAGTCTTACATGTTCGTTTGGCTTCACTGAACTTAGTTAAAACCATCGTTTAGAACTTATTTGTTTACCCTAAAACGAATTAACATTTTTTTTTTACACTAAACTGAATAAAGATTGTTTTTCATTTGTACACTAATACAGAGACAGTCTCTGTAGTTGACTGTAAAAGCTTACTGTGTAGGCGAAACGTTTCATTAATAAAGAAACACATCTGTCGCACATGTGTCTTAATCTTCAACTTGTCGGTATTTTATACATTTCCCAAACTATACCAAGATTTCCGGTTCGGTATATACACTGAGAGGTGAAACTTTTACCAGTGTACATACACAGAATTTAATCTCTATATAAAGTATTAACTTATTCTTGTGGGGTGGTGAACAGGTGACACACATCCTTAACGACCCTCGTGTGGTCCACAGACTTTATAACCAATAAACTAACCAACCAGTTTGGTTCAAAAGTGGCCAGTCTTATGGCCACTTTGTTAAGTAAGACACATATGCAACAGTTAGGTATCTTTATTATGAAACGTTTCGCCTACACAGTAGGCTTCTTCAGTCAAGTACAGAAAAGTTGATAGAAGCAGAAGATACTTGAAGACGATGTAATCAGTCCATCACCCTTAAAGTTGACTGAAGAAGCCTACTGTGTAGGCGAAACGTTTCATAATAAAGATACCTAACTGTTGCATATGTGTCTTACCTGACAACCTGTCGGTATTTTATACCATTTTAATGTTCAATCTTATGGCCACTTTGTTGAACATTATCCTTGACTGTCCATTTATTGGGGAATAATATATTAACAATAATTGTATAATAACCCACGAGGCGTGGTGATGGACCGGGCCGCGGGGGCGCTGACCCCCGGAATATCCTCCAGGTATACTCCAGGTATGTGATATGTCAAAGCATGTTATAGTATAAATACTGGCAGAAATACTGACATGTTAGGGCAAATGACATATTAGCAACTAAGGAGACGTTTATTACGGCGATGTTTCGCTCTCCAGGAGCTTTCTCAATCCTAATGTTAATGATATACAATACAGACATGTTGATGAATGAGACACATGTGCAACACACAGATATCTTTACTAAAACGTTTCGC